>NC_089850.1:62703824-62781401 GCF_036373705.1 Amia ocellicauda
CGTATGCGTGCGTGAGTGCCAGCGTGAGTTAGGGTGTCCCTCCGGGGAGTGGCCCTACTGCGACAAGGCCTTCGAGTGGCCCTCCCTGCTGCAGGTGCTGGATCACAGTCTGTTGTCTGCCTCTCACATTCCTCCGTCCCCAGGTCCACCGCAGCGTCCACACCGGCCTGCGCACCTTCCGCTGCCCCTACTGCCCGCTGTCCTTCAAGTGGAGCTCGCACCACCAGTACCACCTGCGGCAGCACACGGGTGAGCGGCCCTACCAGTGCGACCTCTGCCCCAAGGCCTTCAAGAACTCGTCCAGCCTGCGGCGGCACAAGAACGTCCACTTGGGCCTCAAGCCCTACACCTGCCAGGTGAGAGAGTGCGGGGCAGTCAACTGACCAGACTGGCTGACACAGTCTTTCATTTCCCACTGACTGACTCACTGACACACTGACTGACTCACTGACACACTGACTCACAGTCGTCCTTCTCCCCCTGGCTGACTGTCTCCTCCCCCTCTCTCCCTCAGGTGTGTGGGAAGAGCTTCACTCAATCCACTAACCTGCGGCAGCACAGCCGGGTCCACACGGGCGAGCGGCCCTATCGCTGCCCCGACTGCGGCCGTGCCTTCACACACTCCTCCAACCTACAGCTGCACCGCGCCCAGCATGCCCGGGAGGGGGCAGGGCCCGGGGGAGGAGGAGGAGGAGGAGGAGGAGGGGAGAAGTACAGCTGTTTAGAAGGAGGGGGAGGGGGAGGGGGAGGGGGTGGGGTGGAGATTGTCCTCTCCTCTAACGGGACAGCTCTAGGGTCCCAGCACACACTCCTCTCTCTCTCCCTACCTCCTCCTGCTCCTCCTGCCCCTCCTCCAGCCCCCTCTCTCCTCCCTCCCTCCCCGGCCTCCGCCACCACCCTGCGCCCCCCTCCCGTGCCACCGCCCCCCTCCCCCTCCGCCCCCGCCGTGCTGTACAGCTGTGGGAACTGTGTGCAGAGCTTCGGCTCCGAGCAGGAGCTGCATTGCCACCAGTTCGAACACTTCCAGGAGCTGGAGGGGGGAGGGGGAGAAAGAGTGGCAGCAGGTGAGGAGGAGGGGGAGGTGGGGCTGGTGGTGGCTGCCCCCCACGTGCCTCTGCTGGAGGCGTTCGAGGAGGTGGTGGAAACGACAGTCGGGGGCGGGGCGGGGGCGCTGGAGGCGGGGGAGGGCGAGGGGGCCGGGTCTCTCCAGCTCTCCCCTCCCCCTCCCCAGTTTCAGAGCTTCCTGCAGAATTTTGGCTCCCAGGCCCAGCTGCAGCTCCGGGTGCAGACCCCCCCCACGGCACCGGCCCCTCCGCCGCCCCCTGCTCCCCCCCCAGCCGCCCTACCCCCCCACAGCTGCCCCTGTTGCAGCAAGAGCTTCAAGACCCTGGCGGGGCTGAGTCGACACATGACGCAGGTGAGAGGGGGAGGGAGAGCGTTCACTCTGCACATCCCACTCGTATTCATTCAGTTAAAATGAACGATTGCCGCTCCATGCATAGTTGGAAAGCAGTGACCCGTAGCTCTCGGTTGCTGCATCGCCCAGCTGTTCTCCAGTCTGAGAGGGAGCCACGTCACATGGCGGAGGAGTGCACTGTGGATCTGTTCTGTAAATGGCCACCTGCGCACCGGCTTCTACAGAGCCGCCTCACTGCAGTTTCACTTGAATGTAGAGACCAGGGCTGTGCCCAAAACCGCATACTAGCGTACTAAATAGTATGTCAAAACAGTACGCCGCCATTAGCGGTACGTTCAAATACATAGTGTGAGTATAATAGTATGCGAAAAGTACCCGGATGGATACTTCTTCAGTTTCGAAAAAGAAGTATGGGAGCCCTGGACACTTTTCAATCCCTTATGGCAATTGTGGCAAAATGTCTGTCGTGTTCATTCCATGTCTGAGAAATTGGCGGACAACTCCGTTTTCAAGTGTAAGTAGAAAAACTACAGGTAAGCTAGCTCTGTTAAGATTGCTTTATGCGAGTCTAAATAAATAGAAAGTCATCATTAAACCGCGAAAGGAAAGTTCAACACTTGAAGTGCGATTTCATAACATAATTAGTGCGTCCAAATTCATGAGTTCTGTTAATCTACAATCTTAAAGTACTTGCTTCCGCAGTACATACCTGAGTGTAACTTTAGTGTGTAGTATGCGGTTTTGGAGGAAGCCCAGAGCTTGCATCGCACTTTTGTCTGACCTTTGTCACGTGAAAGGTTGTAGTTCGGATTGGCCGCACACGGCTCCTTGGAACCGGCTTCATTCCACCGTCACCTGACCTAGGATGCGTTTGAAAGCGCAGACTTAGAGATGAAGTGGGCTAAGCCCAAATAATGGGCTAAGTTATGACATTGTCTCTCATGGAGCCATCCTTTCTGGTACAGGGGTACAAACTTTTTTGTAATAACTTTGACAAGTCTAAAACTGTTAGAGGATTTTACAACATTGTTGCTTGTGAGACAATAAGGGAAACGGAAAATGTTTCCTAAGTACTAAGAAACTGTTTTTATAATTGACTTTGATTCGGCAGGTCTGTGTTGTTTGGATTTGCATTTTGTTTTGTTGTGTTTTTTAGTTTTGCAGTCAGTGTGTATAGACTGCACTAACCCTCTCTTTTCCCCCCACAGGCACACTCCCTCGCTCTCTCCCAGCCCTCCTCTTCGCCCTCTCCCTCCTCCCCCTCCTCCTCCTCCCCCTCCTCCTCCCAGTCCGTCCAGAGGTTCAGCTGCTCGGCCTGCGACCAGTCGTTCTCCCTGTTGTCCGCCCTGCTGTCCCACCAGCGCTCGCACACCCCCGAGCAGAGGCTGCTGGCCGAGGCCGAGGCAGAGATCATCTGCCCCCCCACCCTGCTGGCCTCCCTGGGAGAGCGGGACGAGGAGGGCGAGGAGGGGGAGGGGGCGGGGGAGGTGGGCGGGGCTGAGATCCACGTCAGTTTGATCGCCGTGGCAACTGAGGAGGAGACAGTAATCGAGGGGGGGGGAGGAGGAGGGGAGAAAGCAGGGGGAGGAGGAGGAGGAGGAAGAGGCAACAAGGGACAACGGCGGTCAGGACGGAGTAACGCTCATGGTAAGAGAGTCAGTGTGTGCGAATCAATCAGTCAGTCAGTGTTAGAACATAAGAAAGTGTCCAAACGGGGCGAATAGCCTCCTCTCATCGTGCTCGTTTGGTGTCCATTAATAACTAAGTGATCAAGGATCCTATCCAGTCTGTTTTTGAATGATCCCAAATTGTCTCTTCAGCCACATCGCTGGGGAGTTTGTTCAGATTGTGACGCCTCTCTGTGTGAAGAAGTGTCTCCTGTTTTCTGTCTTGAATGCCTTGAAGCCCAATTTCCATTTGTGTCCCCGGGTGCGTGTGTCCCTGCTGATCTGGAAAAGCTCCTTTGGTGTTAGTCAGTCAGTCAGTCAGTCAGTGTTAGTCTATCAGTGTGTCCAGTCTGTCAGTGTGTCATTCAGTCGGTGCTGGTCTGTCAGTGTCAGTGTGTTAGTCAGTGTGTCTGTGTT
Organism: Amia ocellicauda; assembly: GCF_036373705.1. NCBI lineage: Eukaryota > Metazoa > Chordata > Actinopteri > Amiiformes > Amiidae > Amia > Amia ocellicauda. The sequence continues at coordinate 62,707,326 of NC_089850.1, forward strand.
AGTCTGGTGGTCTGTGCATCTCTCAATGCATCGACCTCAGGACACCACTCAACCTCCTCGTCTCTCCCTCTCTGTCCCCTCCACGTCTCCAGCCGCCTCCCCCTCCTCCCCGTCCTCCTCCTCAGACCGGCCCTACCGCTGCTCTGAGTGCTCCAAGTCCTTCAAGGGCTCGTCGGGCCTACGCTACCACCTGCGGGACCACACGGGCGAGCGGCCCTACCCATGCCTGGACTGCGGCAAGGCCTTCAAGCGCTCCTCCCTGCTGTCCATCCACCAGCGCGTGCACACGGGCCTGCGGGCCTACCGCTGCCCACACTGCCCACTGTCCTTCAAGTGGAGCTCGCACTTCCAGTACCACCTGCGGCAGCACACCGGCGAGCGGCCCTACCAGTGCCCGCTGTGCCCCAAGGCCTTCAAGAACTCGTCCTGCCTGCGGCGGCACTCGCAGCTGCACTCCGGCCTGCGGCCCCACGCCTGCCCCGTGTGTGGCAAGAGCTTCAGCCAGACGTCCAACCTGCGGCAGCACCTGCGCACGCACTCGGGCGAGCGGCCCTACCAGTGCCGGGAGTGTCTGAAGACCTTCACGCACTCCTCCAACCTGCAGCTGCACCTGCGCACACACTCCACGCGCCGGGACCACCTGTGCGGCCTCTGCGGCAAGGGCTTCGTCATGGCCTCCTACCTGCAGCGGCACCTGCGCACCCACAGCGCTGGCGGGGCGGTGGGCTCCGGCGTGCGCTCCACATCCGGACCCGGCCCCCCCCCCTCCGACCCCGCCCCCCCCCCCTCGGCAGTCCGGCCCCCGCCCCCGAGCCCCACCCTCCTACTGGCGCCCCAGCCCATCCAGAGCCTCGAGATCCCGCCCAACACCTCGCAGAACTACTTCCTGATCCAGACCACCTCCGGGCTGCAGCTCATCCCGCTCTCCCAGCCCCTGCCCACCCCGGCGCCGCCGCCCCCTCCACCTCCCCCCCCACCGCCTCCTCCCCCGCAGAACTACTTTCTCGTTCAGTGCCAGTCCGCCAACGGGGGAGGCCCCAGCCTGCTCCTAGTGCCCGCCTCCTCTGCCTCCTCGCCTGATGCCCCTCTGCTACAGGCCCCTCCCCCTCAAGCTCAAATCTCCCTGGTCCAGTCAGTCCCTGTTCTGCAGAACCAGGTCCAAAGTCTACAGAGTTTCCAGAACCAGCCCACTAGAATTGTACTGACCCCTGTGTTGTCTGGTACTGGTACTGCTATGAATGCAGTTTCAAGCTTGAAGAACACCAGCCTCAGTGCAGGGCCAGTGACGGGGAGAGGGAGGGGGCCCAGGGGGCGGGGCGGGGGCCGGAGAGCGGGGGGGCGGTCCCGAGGTGAACCTCTTCCGCCTAAACCTCATCTTCCTCCTCCTCCTGCTCCTCCTCCTTCTTCTCTCCCTCCAGTTGCCTCCCCTGCTCCCTCCCCTTCTTGCCCGCCTGCCAAAAGATCCAAAATGACCACCCCTGGTACGGTGTCAGGTATCCACTACAGCTCTGCAGTTTCCCAGTCCACTCGTGCTCTTCCTCCTGACACTTTCCTCTCCTCTCCACCTTCTGCTTCCATTCTTCCTCCCCCTCCTGTGTCTGTCATCCCTCACTCTTCCTCCTCCTCTTCTTCCTGTCTGTTCCCCTGTAGTGACACAAGCGCCTTTCCTAACATTGTCAGTGATGAGAGGGGAGACAGAGGAAGTGAAGGAGGGGGAGGGGAGGCGTTTGTTTTTCATATCCAGGCAGAGCAAAGGAGAGAGGGAGAGGAGGGGGAGGAGGAGCAGGGCAGAGATGGAGAGAAAGAGTCATTTGTGTTGCATTTCCAGGAAGAAGGGGAGAGGGAAGGAGCGGGAGGCAGAGAGGGTGAGGAGGGTGAAGGAGGGGGTCAGGGAGAGACATTTGTGCTGCACTTTGAGACCGAGGGAGGGCGCGAGGGAGGCGGAGGGAGGGTGGGAGAAAGGGAGGGGAGAGGGGAAGAGGAGGAGGGCGAGAGGGAAGCTTATATCTTGCATTTTCAGACTGAGAGGGAGGGAGAGGGGGAGGGCAGAAGGGGAGAAGGTGGAGGGATAAGGGTGTCCAATGAGAGGGAGGAAGAGGAGTCTTTTGTTCTGCATTTCCAGACAGAAGGTGCTGGGGAAGGAGAGGAGGAGGGAGGGATGAAGGGAGAAGGAGGAGGAGAGAGAGGGGAGATGGTGTCTCTTAATCTCCTGACTGAGGGACTGAGGGAGTGGGAGAGGGGGAGAGAGGACGTAGGAGGGAGAGAGGGAGGAGAGGGAGAGAGGGAGGAGATGCACAGCCTAGCGAAGGTAGAGAGCGAGGGAGCTGCCTTCGTCCTCCATTTCCAGAGAGATGGCGGTAGGGCGAGCAAGGGAGGAGGGCCAGAGGCGAGCGAGGGAGGGAGCGAGAGAGACACTCTGGTCACATTCCCGCACTCAAGCCTACAGCCCCCGCACAGCCTGGGCCTCGCCTGCCCTGCCCCCCAGGGCATGGTGCCCCTCGGTGGGCAGGAGGTGGTAATCGAGCTGGGGGATAACAAAGCAGTAGGTCCTGGTGTGTCAGAAGGGGTTAGAATGATCGCCTTGATTGGAGGAGAGAGGGAAGGAGAGGGGGAGGAAACAGAGCATGGGGAAGGGGAGAGGGAGCAGTCAGTTTTGAGGGCGGGGGGTGGTTTCCCTGGTCCTCCTAGGGAAGTAAGAGAAGGGGGTGCAGGTTTGGAAGGCATTTTTCACCTGGAAGGGGGAGAAGGGATTGTTATAATTGAGGTGAGCACCAGCAGTGTGGTAGAGAACAAGCTGACTGTCAGTTTGCCACTTGGAAGCCAGGAGGAGGAATTGCAGCCTGGAGGAGAGATGGAGGGAAGAGGAGAGGGAGAGGTTGAAGGAAAGGGAGAGGGGGTGGGAGAGAGGATAGAGGGAGAGATGGCACAGATTTGTCCAGGAGAAGGGGACAGAGAACTGATGGAGAGAGAGGAGGGGGGGGCAGTAAGCAGCAGTGACACCCAGGTTACCGTTTATCCTAACCTTGACCCCATGACCTCTGACCCTAGCCCTAACCCCCTGCCTGCCCCTCCCATGGAGATGGAGAGAGAGTGCGTGAGGGATGGAGAGGAGGAGTCGGACAGTTTGATGACTTTTAAAACTACAAACCCCAAACAGGAAGCCTCCTTGAACACTGCCCACCCAAAACAGGAAGTTGCATTGATAACTGCTCACCTAAAACAGGAAGTGCCCTTGGACACACAGGTGCAGTGTGGCAGCGCACTGGACACTGGTTCCCAGATTCTGGAGAAAGCTGCTCCCTGCATTCCGCAGGAGAATCTGGGAATTTCGAACAGGACTCCGAGCATTCGATGCTCAGACGGAGGTGGTGTAGAGTCTGCCGACTGACTGACGGGCTGAGTGACTCTGTAACAATGGTAATAACTGTCATACCTGTAATCATGATAATAAAGAACGATGAACCACGATGCCTTGTAGGCTGTTGTGTGCACTGGTGTGGGCGTGGCAGTGCCAGCACGGGGCATCACTCTGTCCAGCACAGTTTGAACCTGAAGGTCTCCCATGTGTTTTTTTTTTTTTTTTTTTTTGCTTGTTTTTTGGGAGCATTCCTGGACCGACCCAGGCTTCCTTGGAGACCATGTCAAGGCTTGTTCTGCACATGCCACTGACTCTACACTGGCTCTACATCACTAAACTACAGTACAGTACGGGGAAACTAGGGACCACGGGGGCAGGGAGCTCTGACAATGGGAGATGTTCCACTAAGGAAAGAAAACCAAGGGAAACTGCTAGTAGGAAAGTCCTGAAGTGTTTGTACCTCAATGCCAGGAGTATAAGGAACAAGATGTTAGACTTGGACGCCACAGTGCTGGCATGTGACTATAATGTTGTAGGAGTGACAGAAACATGACTTACAGAAAATGATGGGGATGAATACAAATTGAAATGATACACACAGTTTAGGAGAGACAGGCAAAATCGAAGAGGGGGTGGGGTAGCATTATATGTGAAAAATGACATTGAGGCAGAAGAACTCAAATTAGATCCCAGTAACGGAACAGAATCTTTGTGGGTGAAACTTTTGGACAAGAGATCTGGAGGATTAGCGGTAGGAGTGTTACAGGCCACCCAACTCAGATATTCAGAAAGATGCTGCATTGTACAGTGTAATCAGGACTGCATGTAGCAAGGATGTGTCTGTTATAATGGGGGATTTCAATTTCCCAAACATAGACTGGGAAAACCCAGTGGGGACGACAGAGGCAGAAATAGAAATGGTTGAGATGGTAAATGACTGCTTTCTAACTCAATTTGTCAGGGAACCAACCAGGGAGAGAGCATGCATTGACTTGATCTTTTCAAATGACCAAGATAGATTCAGGGGGACACTAGTTAGAGAACCAATGGCAAATTGTGATCACAACATGGTTAGCGTTGAGGCATTCTTTCAAAAAACAAGGACCAAGTCTAAAACGATGGTCTACAAATTCAGAAAAGCAAACCTTGAAGGTATGAGGCGGCACTTAGAAGAGGTAGACTGGAGCACAATGGATACAGAGTCAGTTGAAAATGGATGGGTATATTTTAAGAATATACTACTTGAGGCTCATGAGCAATTTGTACCAAAACTTAGCAAATTGAGGAACAAAATACATTGGCCAAAATGGTTTAACAGAGGTATGCAAAAAAATATAGAGAAAAAATGTTGTATAGTGCATACAAAAGGGACGGAGACTAAACAAAATACAGAGAATAAGTTGAGCTGCAAAGAGACCTTAAGAAAGGGATCAGGAAAGCAAAGAGGGAAATAGAAAGAAACAGCTCTTGGAATAAAACCAATGCAAAAAGCTTTTTCAATATTACAACAGCAAGAGGACAATAAGGGAGGAAGTGAAACAGATAAAGGGCAACAATGGAAGTATCTTGGAAAATGAACAAGATGTGGCAAATGTTCTCAATGAGTATTTCACAGAGTTTTTTACAAAAGAAAAGACATGACATGCCACAGGTTGACAATCAGTCCAGTCAAACCCTAAGAGAGATCAGGATAAATGAGGAGGAGGTACTAAAGGGATTAGCAGAATTAAAAACAAACAAATCACCTGGGCCAGATGGGATGTTTCCAACAGTACTTAAAGAAATGAGGGAAATTATTTATAGGCCGCTGACTCAAATATTCCAAAAGACACTTAGAACAGGGAATGTGCCCACTGACTGGAAGACAGCAAATGTCAAACCAATCCACAAGAAAGGGGACAAAACTGAGCCAGGAAATTACAGACCAATCAGTCTCACCTGCATCACCTGTAAAATGTTGGAAAAAATGATTAAACAGAAAATAGAGGAGCATCTTTATGAAACCATATTCTTGGAGATAGTCAACATGGGTTTAGACGAGGCCTGTCTTACTAATTTATTAGATTTTTTTAAACATGCAACTGAAGCTGTAGATCAGGTGAAAGCATATTGTAACACTTTGGGGGTTTTCAGGTCACTGCAAGATGGGGAATTGAACCCCGGTCTCCTGCGCCCCACTGCAACAATCTTACCGCATCACTAAAAGGGCTGGGCTTTTGATAAGGTTCCACACCAAAGACTGATGCTCAAATTGGAAGCTGTAGGCATTCAGGGTAATGTAAGTAGATGGATTATGAACTGGTTGATGTCTAGGAAACAGGGTGTCGATTAGAGGAGTTGCTTCTAACTGGAGTGAGGTTGTTAGTGGAGTTCCACAGGGATCAGTACTAGGGCCTGTGCTTTTTCTAATCTATATTAATGATCTGGACTCTGGGATAGTTAGTAAGCTTTTCAAACCTGCAGATGATACTGAAATAGGCGGCTCAGCAGATACAATCTCAGCAGCACAGGCTATTCAAAGGGACTCAGATAATATTCAGTTGTGGGCGACACCTGGCAGATGAAATTCAATGTGGACAAGTGCAAGGTATTACACGCAGGTCACACAAATGTCCACTATAATGACACTATGGGAGGAACACAACTAGATGAAGTAACGCATGAGAAAGACCTAGGCGTCTATGTGGACTCCTCACTTTCTCCATCCAAACAATGTGGGGAAGCAATAAAAAAGGCAAACACAATGCTAGGGTATATTGTCAAAAGTGTAGAATTGAGAACAAGGGCAGTGATGTTCAGACTGTACAATGCACTAGTTAGAGCTCATCTGGATACTGTGTGCAGTTCTGGGCTCCACACTTCAAGAAAGATATCGCTGCTCTAGAGGCAGTTCAGAGGAGAGCAACCAGACTTATTCCAGGTCTGAAGGGAATGTCCTACTGAGAGACTGAGGAACTGAACCTTTTCACCCTGGAACAGAGGAGACTACGTGAGGACTTGATCCAAGTCTTCAAAATCATGAAATACATTGACCACATCAAACCAGAGGAGCTTTTCCAGATCAGCAGGGACACACGCACCCGGGGACACAAATGGAAATTGGGCTTCAAGGCATTCAAGACAGAAAACAGGAGACACTTCTTCACACAGAGAGGCGTCACAATCTGAACAAACTCCCCAGCGATGTGGCTGAAGAGACAATTTGGGAACATTCAAAAACAGACTGGATAGGATCCTTGGATCACTAATACCCTGTTTCCACTAGGGCTCAGCTGCACCTCCGCCTGTGCTGGACTGGTTTCAGGAGTGCAGTTTTGTATATCATATCGTCTGAGTCCCACACAGGTCTGGTCAGTACTGTGATGTCCTGACGCAGCGCGTCTGTACTCTGACATTGTAACTACAGTGATGGCGGCCGCTCTCGATGCGAGAGATGCACTAGAAACTTTTCACAAGAAGGACTATGTGTGAGTTTACCTTGGGAAAGCAATTCATCTGGAGCAGTTATTATTTCATGGTGGAAAAGTGACACACATGAGTAATTGCTTGGCACAGAAAATCATTTAAGAGTGTTTGAAAAGATCGCAACAATCCTGTGGGAGAAAGGACTGCATCGGACTGCAATACAATGTGCCCTGATAAAATACATTGCTTTTTATTATACAGTGAGGGAAAAAAGTATTTGATCTCCTGCTGATTTTGTACGTTTGCACACTGACAAAGAAATGATCAGTCTATAATTGTAATGGTAGGTGTATTTTAACAGTGAGAGACAGAATAACAACACAAAAATCCAGAAAAACGCATTTCAAAAAAGTTATAAATTGATTTGAATGTTAATGAGGGAAATAAGTATTTGATCCCCTATCAATCAGCAAGATTTCTGGCTCCCAGGTGTCTTTTATACAGGTAACGAGCTGAGATTAGGAGACTCTCTTAAAGGGACTCTCCTGATCTCACTTCTTACCTGTATAAAAGACACCTGTCCACAGACGCAATCAATCAATCAGATTCCAAACTCTCCACCATGGCCAAGACCAAAGAGCTGTCCAAGGATGTCAGGGACAAGATTGTAGACCTACACAAGGCTGGAATGGGCTACAAGACCATCGCCAAGCAGCTGGGTGAGAAGGTGACAACAGTTGGTGCAATTATTCGGAAATGGAAGAAACACAAAATAACTGTCAGTCTCCCTCGGTCTGGGGCTCCATGCAAGATCTCACCTCGTGGAGTTTCAATGATCATGAGAACAGTGAGGAATCAGCCCAGAACTACACGGGAGGATCTTGTTAATGATCTCAAGGCAGCTGGGACCATAGTCATCAAGAAAACAATTGGTAACACACTACGCCGTGAAGGACTGAAATCCTGCAGCGCCCGCAAGGTCCCCCTGCTCAAGAAAGCACATGTACAGGCCCGTCTGAAGTTTGCCAACATCTGAATGATTCAGAGGAGAACTGGGTGAAAGTGTTGTGGTCAGATGAGACCAAAATCGAGCTCTTTGGCATCAACTCAACTCGCCGTGTTTGGAGGAGGAGGAATGACCCCAAGAACACCATCCCCACTGTCAAACATGGAGGTGGAAACATTATGTTTTGGGGGTGTTTTTCTGCTAAGGGGACAGGACAACTGCACCGCATCAAAGGGACGATGGACGGGGCCATGTACCGTCAAATCTTGGGTGAGAACCTCCTTCCCTCAGCCAGGGCATTGAAAATGGGTCGTGGATGGGTATTCCAGCATGACAATGACCCAAAACACACAGCCAAGGCAACAAAGGGGTGGCTCAAGAAGAAGCACATTAAGGTCCTGGAGTGGCCTAGCCAGTCTCCAGACCTTAATCACATAGAAAATCTGTGGAGGGAGCTGAAGGTTCGAGTTGCCAAACGTCAGCCTCGAAACCTTATTGACTTGGAGAGGATCTGCAAAGAGCAGTGGGACAAAATCCCTCCTGAGATGTGTGCAAACCTGGTGGCCAACTACAAGAAACGTCTGACCTCTGTGATTGCCAACAAGGGTTTTGCCACCAAGTACTAAGCCGAAGGGGTCAAATACTTATTTCCCTCATTAACATGCAAATCAATTCATAACTTTTTTGAAATGCGTTTTTCTGGATATTTTTGTTGTTATTCTGTCTCTCACTGTTAAAATACACCTACCATTAAAATTATAGACTGAGCATTTCTTTGTCAGTGGGCAAACGTACAAAATCAGCAGGGGGTCAAATACTTTTTTTCCCTCATTGTAAATACACGCAAACATGAAATATTCGTCCTGGATTTAAATTAAATGTCACGATGTCTTGTAAATTATCTAAAAAATATTGAAATGGCACGGTTTTTAGCTTCCCCTTTTAAACTATCTTAAAACTATTAAAATGTTTAAAACAGGCACATTTTTATGTGATCAATTGCATGAAGAATCGTATATTTTAATTATATTTGTAATCCCTCGTTATCTCTATAACTATATGTTAATGGTAATCCAAATATAGACGCTTTACCGACTGCAGAAATACAAACCTTAAAACCTAACAAAACTGAGCGATTAATACAACTGATCCATTCATTACGGTGTCAAAGGTGTTTTTAAAGGAATCCCATTGATTATAAAAGCCAATTCCACCCGCGATGTATTTGATGAGTGATTATTTTATTTTGCACATTGATAAAGCAGCAGGTACAGAGAAAACATGCTAACACTGAATTTGTGGGAAAACTGTTCAGTAAGTTACGGATCCCAGTGTTGTAGCTGTATTTCTATACACATGTATGAGTTTTGCTTAAGAAACTGGCTGTGACTGTCATACTGTGTATTTCATGATATAGACATGTAGTGGCTACACGGGACAGATGTAAACCCAGCGCACTGTATTCAATAATGCAACGCAGCTCATTCTCCCACAGATACTCACAGTTAGCCTCCAGTTTAAAACACTGAGTCCCAGAGTGCCGAGGGTCCAGATGCGGTTGGACTTGTGTGTCAGTGTCTTCCTGGGGCAGCTGGACCCGCGACAGTGAGTGGAGCCGCTGCGGTTTGTGTAGCGCCGTCACAGCCCGGCCGCTGAGGGGCAGCTGAACAGGCCAGTGGAAATGGGGTTTTAGTTATTAATGGACACGAAACGAGCACGATGGGGCCAATGGGCTCCTCTCGATTCAACACTCTCTTATGTTCTGATTTTATAGCTCTCTGTGTCCCCATCATCTCCACAGGACACACATGTTCTCCCAATTTCAGGACACATACAGATGTGTACTGCTGTAGAGTCACTTTACTATTGTACACCATTTGTATCTATAGAGATTAGAATAGTCTGATTCTGACTGTCTTTGTGCATCTGGTTGTGTCTTTGACTGTGATTGTGTGTCTGACTGTATGTCTGGTTGTGTCTGACTGTTTATGTGTTTCTGGTTGTGTGTCTGAGTGTAAGTTGGGGGGTAGAGTACAGTAGAGTGGGAGGCGGACAGAAAGAGAGAATGCATCAGTTATAAACAGAAGGAGACTGAACAGCAGCATTCCACAGAAGTACACAAAAGGAGAGAGAGAGAGAGAGAGAGAGAGAGAGAGAGAGAGAGAGAGAGAGAGAGAGAGAGGCAGAGCTGGCTGCCCAGAGAGGAGCGGCGCTGTGGTCACTGTGAGACAGGAGAGGTCCAGACAGAGATGCACTTCCTCCTCCACTGCAATAAATATGCCAAAGGGACACATTCTTTAATAAATTAATAAATATTATAAAATCATTTTCTGAATTGATAAATGAAAAACAAATAGCTATCCTCCTGGGGGAGGGACACACAGCCCCTGCCACAGCCTGAGGGGCTCACTGTGAAAACATACATGAGCACCAGCTGTAAACTTGTAAACTATAAATAAAGTAAATGTACATGTCTATTAAGATTTTATTTATAAATTATATTGTACTGTTTCAATTTTGTTTTTCCTTTTTCTTACCTTTTATTATTTTTCAATGTATGCATATAATATCAACTGCTTTGGCAATACTTGTTTTTGGTCATGCCAATAAAGCACGTTGAATTTGAATATGAGAGAGAGAGAGAGAGAGAGAGAGGATAATTCCCTAGTAATAAATGAACAGAAGAGGACAGAGGAATAGAGAGAGTAGGAGGGAGGAGGAGAGGCATTTATATACAGGGGTGGAGAAGGAGGCTGACGGAGCTGTTCAAACAGCAATATACGCAAACCGATGCGTCGCCACTTACGCTCTTTACGTACAGGAGAGGACGCAGGCCTGACTCCCGGGGTTGCGCTGGTTACGTAACCCAATTTATAAATAAACACTATTCTCTAAACCGGCTTACGCAATCGAACGCGTACGTCCTCGCTGCTCTCACGCTTACACAACGTTTACGTCGCCACGATCTGTCTGTCTGTATTTTTGCGCACCAGGAGTCGCCGAGCAGCGGTCTCGAGTAGCGAGGCTGGCCGGGCTTCGGTGCCTCTTTCTCGGGCTCGCCAGACGGGCCGACTCGCCGGGGTGAGCGAGAGGGTGAGTGGGTCGGGCGGGGGAGCATGTGGGTGGCCTGCGTGTGTGTAGTTTTGGTCGGGAACCGAACCGTTAGAACCGGAGGAGTTGTTGTTAGAAACACCCCCACTGCTCCCGTCTCTGCATAGCGCTCTGTCGCCTTACAAGGATGTCGGCTCATTGTGTCCGTGCGTCTCTGTGCGCAGGCGCGGGAGCCGTGCAGCGCCGTGTAATATCAGCAGTAACAGTCACACCCGTGTGCGCCTGCGCGGCACAGCTGGCCGCTCGTTCGTGTGCTGCCGTGATTCACCACGACTCGATCAACACGAATTGCCTTGTGTTGTGATGTGATGTAAATATTTTGTAACATTCCTAGATAGTTTTAAAAAGCTTTGGAGTAGCGATATTAATCATACAAATAATTATGATAACAGTTGTAGTAAATAAATAATAAGCATAATAATAGCATCGAACATTTATATTAATTTAGAAAGTTAATCAAAATAAGTAATATTTTTTACTCGGTTAGTATGTGAGACAGTACAGTGTTTTATAATGCGGTGTGTGGCAGTACAGTGTGTTATGTAGGGGGGCAGGGAGCTCTGACAATGGGAGATGTTCCTCTAAGGAAAGAAAACCAAGGGAAACTGCTAGTAGGAAAGTCCTGAAGTGTTTGTACCTCAATGCCAGGAGTATAAGGAACAAGATGTTAGACTTGGAAGCCACAGTGCTGGCGTGTGACTATGATGTTGTAGGAGTGACAGAAACATGGCTTACAGAAAATGATGGGGATGAATACAAGTTGGAAGGATACACACAGTTTAGGAGAGACAGGCAAAATCGAAGAGGGGGTGGGGTAGCATTATATGTGAAAAATGACATTGAGGCAGAAGAACTCAAATTAGATCCCAGTAACGGAACAGAATCTTTGTGGGTGAAACTTTTGGACAAGAGATCTGGAGGATTAGCGGTAGGAGTGTTACAGGCCACCCAACTCAGATATTCAGAAAGATGCTGCATTGTACAGTGTAATCAGGACTGCATGTAGCAAGGATGTGTCTGTTATAATGGGGGACTTCAATTTCCCAAACATAGACTGGGAAAGCCCAGTTGGGACTACAGAAGCAGAAATAGAAATGGTTGAGATGGTAAATGACTGCTTTCTAACTCAATTTGTCAGGGAACCAACCAGGGAGAGAGCATGCATTGACTTGATCTTTTCAAATGACCAAGATAGAGTCAGGGGGACACTAGTTAGAGAACCAATGGCAAATTGTGATCACAACATGGTTAGCTTTGAGGCATTCTTTCAAAAAACAAGGACCAAGTCTAAAACAATGGTCTACAATTTTAGAAAAGCAAACCTTGAAGGTATGAGGCGGCACTTAGAAGAGGTAGACTGGAGCACAATGGATACAGAGTCAGTTGAAAATGGATGGGTATATTTTAAGAATATACTACTTGAGGCTCATGAGCAATTTGTACCAAAATTTAGCAAATTGAGGACCAACAAACATTGGCCAAAATGGTTTAATAGAGGTATGCAAAAAAATATGAAGAGAAAGATCCAAGTCTTCAAAATCATGAAAGGCATCGACCACATCAAACCAGAGGAGCTTTTCCAGATCAGCAGGGACACTCGCACCCGGGACACAAATGGAAATTGGGCTTCAAGGCATTCAAGACAGACAACAGGAGACACTTCTTCACACAGAGAGGCGTCACAACATGAACAAACTCCCCAGCGATGTGGCTGAAGAGACAATTTGGGGACATTCAAAAACAGACTGGATAGGATCCTTGATGACTTAGTTATTAATGGACACCAAACGAGCATGATGGGGCGAATGGGCTCCTCTCGTTTGTAAACTTTCTTATGTTCTTGTGTTTTTATATAAAGTGTGTTATACTACAGTAGATAGAGTTTGAGAGTAAAAGAGAGTGGAGTGGGTCAGTCAGTCAGTGTTAATGTGCTGTAGTGTCCAGTCAGTCAGTGTTAATGTGCTGTAGTGTCCAGTCAGTCAGTCAGTGTTAATGTGCTGTAGTGTCCAGTCAGTCAGTCAGTGTTAATGTGCTGTAGTGTCCAGTCAGTGTTAATGTGCTGTAGTGTCCAGTCAGTCAGTCAGTGTTACTGTACTGTAGTGTCCAGTCAGTCAGTGTTAATGTGCTGTAGTGTCCAGTCAGTCAGTGCTAATGTGCTGTAGTGTCCAGTCAGTCAGTGTTAATGTGCTGTAGTGTCCAGTCAGTCAGTCAGTGTTAATGTGCTGTAGTGTCCAGTCAGTCAGTGTTAATGTGCTGTAGTGTCCAGTCAGTCAGTGTTAATGTACTGTAGTGTCCAGTCAGTCAGTGTTAATGTACTGTAGTGTCCAGTCAGTCAGTGTTAATGTGCTGTAGTGTCCAGTCAGTCAGTCAGTGTTAATGTGCTGTAGTGTCCAGTCAGTCAGTCAGTGTTAATGTGCTGTAGTGTCCAGTCAGTCAGTCAGTGTTAATGTGCTGTAGTGTCCAGTCAGTCAGTCAGTGTTAATGTGCTGTAGTGTCCAGTCAGTCAGTCAGTGTTAATGTGCTGTAGTGTCCAGTCAGTCAGTCAGTGTTAATGTGCTGTAGTGTCCAGTCAGCCAGTGTTAATGTGCTGTAGTGTCCAGTCAGTCAGTCAGTGATAATGTACTGTAGTGTCCAGTCAGTCAGTCAGTGATAATGTACTGTAGTGTCCAGTCAGTCAGTCAGTCAGTGTTAATGTGCTGTAGTGTCCAGTCAGTTAGTGTTAATGTACTGTAGTGTCCAGTCAGTCAGTCAGTGTTAATGTACTATAGTGTCCAGTCAGTCAGTCAGTGTTAATGTGCTGTAGTGTCCAGTCAGTCAGTGTTAATGTACTGTAGTGTCCAGTCAGTCAGTCAGTGTTAATGTGCTGTAGTGTCCAGTCAGTCAGTGTTAATGTGCTGTAGTGTCCAGTCAGTCAGTGTTAATGTACTGTAGTGTCCAGTCAGTCAGTCAGTCAGTCAGTGTTAATGTGCTGTAGTGTCCAGTCAGTCAGTGTTAATATACTGTAGTGTCCAGTCAGTCAGTCAGTGTTAATGTGCTGTAGTGTCCAGTCAGTCAGAGTTAATGTGCTGTAGTGTCCAGTCAGTCAGTGTTAATGTGCTGTAGTGTCCAGTCAGTCAGTCAGTGTTAATGTGCTGTAGTGTCCAATCACTCAGTCAGTGTTAATGTGCTGTAGTGTCCAGTCAGTCAGTGTAAATGTGCTGTAGTGTCCAGTCTGTCAGTCAGTGATAATGTATTCAGTTTAAATTTGATTCATTACAGAGTCCAAACTATAGATCACAGTATACAGGTACACCTGATACATCAAAGGCAAAACTGGTTCAACGGCTTGATTGACAAGTCATCTTTTATGAGTTGAACCCCTGTCCAGCTCCACCTTCCAGAGTGACCACCCCCCCACCAGAGTATCCAATGGCAGCTGTCCATTAGCACACCAGGTGACAATGGAGTCTCACCCCGCTCTCCCACATCCCAGGGTAACAACTCTGGTTCCCCTCACCCGTCCCTCTGTTGGAGGTGATTAATTTACCCCTCCCCACAGCATGTTATAGTTTTTGATCTGCTGTTGATACAAGACTGGTAGACAGACTGTGTACTCATCAACCTTTTGTTATGCTATCGATACCAGAGATCCCCTGCCCTCGGACAACTGTGTCCACTGTTTGTGAATCAGCAGAGCACTCAAGAGCATCGAGGAGGACTGGACTTGTGCCATACTGTACTAAGCCTCTCTGTCTCTCTGTCTCCCTCTCCTAGAACTGTCCCCTCGCTTCACTCCACACTCTCACTCCATTCCCTGACTCTGTTCCAGTGAGATCTACTGGGATCGACTCTCCTAGAGAAAAAATGCCGAAAATTGATCTGAACACGTTGGTGATCAGGAGGATGAGAGAGGAGGATATTGATTATGTCAAGGAATTGATTAAGGTTAGTGATGTATTAAAAACATTGATCTCTGTGTCAGGAGTGTCTGTGGTAGAGCCCTGCATTTCAGCCCGAGCCCGACGGGCCCCGACTTATATACGCCCCTCGGGCTGGGCTTCGTGCCAATTTTCACGTCATAGTTCACACGCGGGCCGGGCATCGGGCCTGTTTTAGGCTCCTCCTCCTTTTCATATTTTAGACATTAATTAATTAAAAGAAACTATGAGAAGTTGATGATGGTAAAACAAACATAGAAAGACGTTTTATAACGTTTTATCAAACTGACACACATGACACAGTTTACTCGCACACACACACACACATGGTTTCCACGGACAACACGAGGTCATGCTGCCACGCCGCGTGTTAAGTGTCCCCGCCTTCAGTGCAGCTGGAAGAGTTATAGAAGAAAGCAGGACTGGATTGAAACTGTAGATGCTGTCACCCTGAATAAGAAATAAAAATAAATAAATAAATAAATATAATAATAATAATAATAATAATAATAATAATAATAATAATAATAATAATAATGCTGTGCTTTTTCTCCACGATGCTCTGTAAGAGACTGTTCTTCTGGCTGTTCTATGTTAAGACTAGGAGGCTGTCTTGTTTTTTGTTTGATTGGACTTTATTTTCATTAGTCTAACTGTTAGAAACTATTGGACATAAGCATTACCATGTTCTGTGGTGACGATTGATTTTTGAGCTCAGATAAC
Organism: Amia ocellicauda; assembly: GCF_036373705.1. NCBI lineage: Eukaryota > Metazoa > Chordata > Actinopteri > Amiiformes > Amiidae > Amia > Amia ocellicauda. The sequence continues at coordinate 62,722,846 of NC_089850.1, forward strand.
CTGCGTGTTTTATTTGATGTGTTTAGATCGTACAGCCCGTTAGCTCGTTTTTCCTCATGACGTTGCGAGCAGCAAAGCAGCCTGGTCAGCTCGTAAAAAATGCCTTTTTACTGTGGTGGTGATAATAAACATTTAAACTAACATTGTGTGATATGCTTGAAGTGTTTTATATCTATCGATTTTATTGTAGGCAAGTCAAGTGTTGATTTGAGAGGATAAATTGATCAAACATGATCTGGCCACTTGGTCGTCACTTTAAAAAATGAAAACTTTAATTTAACAAACAAAAAATGCTCCAAACATTTTTCTAAATTAATTTAATAAAGAAACGAAAAGAAATATAACTACTTTGCCATTAAAAACAAAACTGAACTATTTTAATTGCTGCAACAGTAGTATAGGCTGTGTAATGGGAAAAAAAAAAACCACGAGCTCCAGTCGGACTCGGGCCGAGATTGGGATCAGCTGTCGGACAAGAGCTGGGCTGGGGCCTGAGCATCTCGGGCCAGGACCTAGATTAGAGGCCCGTGCAGGGCTTTAGTCTGTGGGGTCTGTATTAGGGTCTGTGTGTCAGGAGTGTCTGTGGGGTCTGTATTAGGGTCTGTGTGTCTCTGTGTCAGGAGTGTCTGTGGGGTCTGTATTAGGGTCTGTGTGTCAGGAGTGTCTGTGGGGTCTGTATTAGGGTCTGTGTGTCAGGAGTGTCTGTGGGGTCTGTATTAGGGTCTGTGTGTCAGGAGTGTCTGTGGGGTCTGTATTAGGGTCTGTGTGTCTGTGTGTCAGGAGTGTCTGTGGGGTCTGTATTAGGGTCTGTGTGTCAGGAGTGTCTGTGGGGTCTGTATTAGGGTCTGTGTGTCAGGAGTGTCTGTGGGGTCTGTATTAGGGTCTCTGTGTCAGGAGTGTCTGTGGGGTCTGTATTAGGGTCTCTGTGTCAGGAGTGTCTGTGGGGTCTGTATTAGGGTCTGTGTGTCAGGAGTGTCTGTGGGGTCTGTATTAGGGTCTGTGTGTCTCTGTGTCAGGAGTGTCTGTGGGGTCTGTATTAGGGTCTGTGTGTCAGGAGTGTCTGTGGGGTCTGTATTAGGGTCTGTGTGTCAGGAGTGTCTGTGGGGTCTGTATTAGGGTCTGTGTGTCTCTGTGTCAGGAGTGTCTGTGGGGTCTGTATTAGGGTCTGTGTGTCTCTGTGTCAGGAGTGTCTGTGGGGTCTGTATTAGGGTCTGTGTGTCAGGAGTGTCTGTGGGGTCTGTATTAGGGTCTGTGTGTCAGGAGTGTCTGTGGGGTCTGTATTAGGGTCTGTGTGTCAGGAGTGTCTGTGGGGTCTGTATTAGGGTCTGTGTGTCTGTGTGTCAGGAGTGTCTGTGGGGTCTGTATTAGGGTCTGTGTGTCAGGAGTGTCTGTGGGGTCTGTATTAGGGTCTGTGTGTCAGGAGTGTCTGTGGGGTCTGTATTAGGGTCTCTGTGTCAGGAGTGTCTGTGGGGTCTGTATTAGGGTCTCTGTGTCAGGAGTGTCTGTGGGGTCTGTATTAGGGTCTGTGTGTCAGGAGTGTCTGTGGGGTCTGTATTAGGGTCTGTGTGTCTCTGTGTCAGGAGTGTCTGTGGGGTCTGTATTAGGGTCTGTGTGTCAGGAGTGTCTGTGGGGTCTGTATTAGGGTCTGTGTGTCAGGAGTGTCTGTGGGGTCTGTATTAGGGTCTGTGTGTCTCTGTGTCAGGAGTGTCTGTGGGGTCTGTATTAGGGTCTGTGTGTCTCTGTGTCAGGAGTGTCTGTGGGGTCTGTATTAGGGTCTCTGTGTCAGGAGTGTCTGTGGGGTCTGTATTAGGGTCTGTGTGTCAGGAGTGTCTGTGGGGTCTGTATTAGGGTCTCTGTGTCAGGAGTGTCTGTGGGGTCTGTATTAGGGTCTCTGTGTCGGGAGTGTCTGTGGGGTCTGTATTAGGGTCTGTATGTCAGGAGTGTCTGTGGGGTCTGTATTAGGGTCTGTGTGTCAGGAGTGTCTGTGGGGTCTGTATTAGGGTCTGTGTGTCTCTGTGTCAGGAGTGTCTGTGGGGTCTGTATTAGGGTCTCTGTGTCAGGAGTGTCTGTGGGGTCTGTATTAGGGTCTCTGTGTCAGGAGTGTCTGTGGGGTCTGTATTAGGGTCTGTGTGTCAGGAGTGTCTGTGGGGTCTATATTAGGGTCTATGTGTCAGGAGTGTCTGTGGGGTCTGTATTAGGGTCTGTGTGTCAGGAGTGTCTGTGGGGTCTGTATTAGGGTCTGTGTGTCAGGAGTGTCTGTGGGGTCTGTGTGTTAGGAGTGTCTGTGGGGTCTGTATTAGGGTCTGTGTGTCAGGAGTGTCTGTGGGGTCTGTATTAGGGTCTCTGTGTCAGGAGTGTCTGTGGGGTCTGTATTAGGGTCTGTGTGTCAGGAGTGTCTGTGGGGTCTGTATTAGGGTCTGTGTGTCAGGAGTGTCTGTGGGGTCTGTATTAGGGTCTGTGTGTCAGGAGTGTCTGTGGGGTCTGTATTAATCTACTCTGATGTGCTGTAAGTGATTTCCCATATGCAATAGTAATTCTGTCTCTCTCTGTTCCCCTCTCCTTTTCTCTTCCTCTCCGCCTCTTCTTCCTTATCTCTCCCTCTCCCTCTCTCTAGGAGGGCTCACAGGGCTCCCAAACCCGCCTCCTTCTCTTCCTTCTCACCCGCCCCCTCTCCCTCCTCCTCCTCGCCCTCCTTTCCTCCCTTCTGCGCTTCCTGCTGCACTCCTTTGTGGCCGCCCTCCTACTGCCGGTCTTCCTCCTCTTCCTCTACCTACGACTCTCCATCCCTCGCTCCCTGGGGCTCCTGGGCTCCCGCTCTCCCGCCTGGGACTACATGGGGAGCTGCTGGGGTGGGGCAGAGGAGAAGGGGAGGGAGGAGGGCCTGAATACAGACCCCAAAACCCAGACTGACCCCGACCCGTCTCTCCGGCAACGAAGGAAACAACCTCGAGACGTGGATGCTGGGCAGGAGAAGGAGAGGGAGGGGGCAGGGGGCGGAGGGGAGGTTGGGAAGGAGGTGTGGCTGGCGGAGTGGGAGGGGGAGGTGGTGGGCTGTGTGGCGGTTGAAGACTGGAGTGGGAGTGGGAGTGGGAGATTGGACGTCCGTCTCTGCCGGCTCGTGGTGTCCAGCTGGTACCGGAGAGAGGGAGTGGGTGCTCTGCTGGTGGCCAGTGTAGAGAGGAGAGCAAGGGAGTGGGGGACGGTGAAGGAGGAGGGCGAGAGGAAGGGGAGGAGGAGAAGGGGCAGGGGAAGGGAGAGGGGGATGAGGGTGCGGGTGTGGGCGCCCGTGTCTGTGGGAAGCCGAGTTGGGGGGCTGTTTTTCAAGGGTTTGGGGTATCGGAGAGAGGGGGAGAGGCAGGAGGGGGAGGGGGAGGGAGAGAGAGAAGTGGGGCAGGGAGAGGATGAAGAGGAGGAGGAGGAGGCAGAGAAGGGGGAGGGAGGAGACGGGGAGATGACAAGGGAGAGGGAGGTTAGCTGGCTGGGGTACGAGGTCAATGAGTTTTATATAAAGGATTTGTGAGAGGGAGAATAGGGGGAGGGTGAGGGACACACTGGGGAAGAGGATGGGGGGGGCAGTAGTGAGATTCTGAGTGTTGTGCAGAACTTCATCTATCAATTAGTTAATTTATTTATTAATGTGTTAATGAGCTGCAGTTCCCCTATTGTGCCTGTACAGAGTAAGGGGGCGCTGTGTCACTGTCTTTCTCGTTATCTCCTTGTATTATTATTATTATTATTATTATTATTATTATTATTGTGATTGTATTGTTGTTTTGAACTGTGTAATAAATGCTGTTTGTTATAAATATAGTTCTGTGTCTGTTTTCCTGTTGGGAGAAAATCTCCTGCAGTGGCCCTGTCTGTCTTGCTCTAACCACAGTGGCTACAGTTGCCAGGAATCGCCACCTGAGGGAGCAATATGCTACCATTTACCATACAGCCCTGGAGCCGGTTACATAAACATTATTATTATTATTATTATTATTATTATTATTATTATTATTATTATTATTTCTTAGCAGATGCCCTTGTCCAGGGCAACTTACAAAATATAAGACCAAGTAGACTAACATAGACTTAAGTCTTTGTTATAAGTCATACTTACGATAGACACTCCGTTAAAACGGCTGCATAAAACAGTCTTTCCTTAGACTGGTCTTATTTTGACAATCACACAATGCATTCTGGGAATTGTAAGACTCCTAAAAGACAACAAACATGGTGGATGCTTCGAGCCTTAAAACAGCGACGAACTCATATTGGAATATAATGTAGATAAAGAAATACATTTCTGGATTATTATTTTAACTTGTTTTAACACATTCAAACACAAGGCAAGGGACAAAATAAAAAAGTTAACAGTGTCACCCAGCTTTGTGTGCGATCTGTGAAAGACTACAGAAACGATGGAAGAATACTCAGATACTCATATTTCAGAGGAAACATCCGCGTTCTGGAGGAGGACCCCCCCTCAAAACTTAAACGGACCACAGGATTGAAGTCTGTGAGGATGTGTCTCGATGTTTTGGGTAACTGCCAGTGGGTGGGAGAGCAAGGTGTGAGTCAGTGGAAGGAGTCAGTATCAGTGACAGTGTGAGTCAGTAGAGGAGTGAGCATCAGTCTAGCTGTCATATTAAGACTAGTCACCCAGCCCCTGATCTTTGTCTTAATAAAGACTTCAGCAGTTCAGTAACAGGTGTATATGTACAGCAGATTACAAGCCCAGAAACTATCATTAGAGACCTGTTAAACTGTGCCTTATGCTTTTAACCTGTCTGTATTATAGATGTACAGTGTCCACAGGGAGTGCACTTTGATACAACCCCTTGGACCCGGGACTGACATTCCCTCAGGACGAGCCCACTGCGTTGCCCATGAGCCCCCAGATGAGCCAGCCAGCCGCACAGCTACATTCCTGCCACTGTAAACGGCTTCTCGTCTGTTCTGCAATAACATGGAACCCCCTCAGCTCTGACCGCTGTCCTGGATGCCACATGACACTTGACCCCAATAACAATCTCAACGATGAACCAAGAATGTTCATGGCTCAGTTGAAGGATGCCTGTCTACATGGGTCTGGTATGGAGCTATTTTCCCCCAGTCTCTGTGCCCAGTCAAGCACTGGTCTGAGCTGCGAGGCGACGAGCAACACTGGAGGCTGGCCTTCTGGGTGCCCTGGCTCTCCGAGGGCCACTGTGATGAACTGCTGATTCTTGGCTCTGGAACTTCATCCCTGGTGTTGCTGATGGTTGAGGGGGGCTGCATCTGATTAGCTGTGCTGGTAATAGAGTGCCGTGATTGGGCCTGTCCACCTCCCAAACTCCATTGATCATCATTAAACCAAATACAACTGTATTACTGGAATTTCACCCAAACCTGAAATACAGCACAGTACAGTGTAGTGTGTTACATGTGTATATATACAGTACAGTGTGTTACAGGTGTGTATATACACAGTACAGTGTGTTACAGGTGTATATATACAGTACAGTGTGTTACAGGTGTGTATATACAGTACAGTACAGTGTGTTACAGGTGTACAAATACAGTACAGTGTGTTACAGGTGTATATATACAGTACAGTACAGTGTGTTAGAGGTGTGTATATACACAGTACAGTGTGTTACAGGTGTATATATACAGTACAGTACAGTGTGTTACAGGTGTACATATACAGTACAGTGTGTTACAGGTGTATATATACAGTACAGTACAGTGTGTTACAGGTGTGTATATATACAGTACAGTGTGTTACAGGTTTATATATAGTGTATATATACAATACAGTGTAGTACAGGTGTATATATACAGTACAGGTGTGTTACAGGTGTCTATACACAGTACAGTGTGTTACAGGTGTATATATACAGTACAGTGTGTTACATGTGTATATATACAGTACAGTACAGTGTGTTACAGGTGTATATATACAGTACAGTACAGTGTGTTACAGGTGTATATATACAGTACAGTGTGTTACAGGTGTATATATACAGTACAGTACAGTGTGTTACAGGTGTACATATACAGTACAGTGTGTTACAGGTGTATATATACAGTACAGTACAGTGTGTTACAGGTGTGTATATATACAGTACAGTGTGTTACAGGTGTATATATACAGTACAGTACAGTGTGTTACAGGTGTGTATATATACAGTACAGTGTGTTACAGGTGTATATATACAGTACAGTACAGTGTGTTACAGGTGTATATATACAGTACAGTACAGTGTGTTACAGGTGTGTATATATACAGTACAGTGTGTTACAGGTTTATATATAGTGTATATATACAATACAGTGTAGTACAGGTGTATATATACAGTACAGGTGTGTTACAGGTGTCTATACACAGTACAGTGTGTTACAGGTGTATATATACAGTACAGTGTGTTACAGGTGTATATATACAGTACAGTACAGTGTGTTACAGGTGTATATATACAGTACAGTACAGTGTGTTACAGGTGTACATATACAGTACAGTACAGTGTGTTACAGGTGTATATATACAGTATAGTGTGTTACAGGTGTGTATATACAGTACAGGTTTGTTAGAGGTGTATATATACAGTACAGTGTGTTACAGGTGTATATATACAGTATAGTGTGTAACAGGTGTGTATATACAGTACAGTGTGTTACAGGTGTATATATACAGTATAGTGTGTTACAGGTGTGTATATACAGTACAGTGTGTTACAGGTGTATATATACAGTACAGGTGTGTTACAGGTGTATATGTACAGTACAATGTGTTACAGGTGTATATATATGTTAGCCCTAACTTGGCCAGTAGGGACAGAAGCAGAACTGTAGTTAAATAGAGAGAGACAGAGGGACAGCGGAACTGAGGATGTGTGTCTATTATGTCGTCATGGCGACAGCTGTCAGTGATGGAGTGAGAGTCCAGCTGCTAGCAGTGTCAGAGAGAGAGAGCGAGAGAACGACCGCCAGAGAACTTGATACACTTGAGACACAAACATGTTAATTACAAACTCCCTTGTTAACTAATGTAGAAACCGAGTTTCTGCTGATTGAAGAATTACTGAACACACTCACATACACACACACACACAGACACAGACACAGACACACACACACAGAGACACACACAGACACAGAAACACACAGACACACACACACACACACACAGACACAGACACACACACACAGACACACACACACAGACACAGACACACACACACAGAGACACACACAGACACAGAAACACACAGACACACACACACACACACACAGACACAGACACACACACACAGACACACACACACAGACACAGACACACACACACAGACACAGAAACACACAGACACACACACACAGACACAGACACACACACACAGACACAGAAACACACAGACACACACACACACACAGACACAGACACACAGACACACACACAGACACAGACACAGACACACAGACACACACACACACACACAGACACAGACACACAGACACACACAGACACAGACACAGACACACAGACACACACACACAGACACAGACACACACACAGAGACAACATATCTGTAAGTTTATGTATCTTTGTTATGTTTTTAATTGCTGTGAGTGAGAAAGAGATCTATTAAAATTGTAAATAGCTTTTCTGCTGCTGTGTGTCTGTATCTGTTCCTGAAATTACAAGGTGACAGTTATTATAGTTATTATACGTGTGTGTAATCGTATGTTTAGATTTGTACTTATTTATTGGATCTCTCCACTCTTTATTATTATTCCTGTTTCTATTGAGCATTTCAATCTTCTTTTTTAATGCCTGGGCAAAAAATGCATCTGTAATTTAATTTAATTGAGAGAGAGAGAGAGAGAGAGAGAGAGAGAGAGAGAGAGAGAGAGAGAGAGAGAGAGAGAGAGAGAGAGAGAGAGAGAGGGAGAAGAGGAGAGGGGGAGAGGGGGGGGAGTTGAAGGTTGTGTGGAATGTAGTCCAGGCATGGTGTGAGAATCTATGTAGATACTGATAGAGCGAGAGAGAGCAAGTGAGCGAAACAGAAATAGAGAGATAGACAGACAGAGAGGGAGTTTACTGCAGTCAGTCAGACACACAGTGAGAGACACAGACACATAGACACACTGTGCAAACATACTGAGACAGAGAGCGAACAGAAAGACGAATGAATGTGTGAAGTCATCAACATGTCAGTAAGTATATATATTATTATTAGTAGTAGTGGTAATAGTAGTAGCAGTAGTATGATGATTATATAATTATGGTTATTATGATGATGATGTTGCTTTAGGCAGCTGCCACCCAACTGGATGAGCTGTGTCACCTGACTGCACAGTCGCTGATGTCGCTTGAACTGGCGGAGCACTTCCAGGTCGTCCGGCAGCTCGGTCAGGGATCGTACGGCCGGGTCATTCTGGCCATCCACAAGAAAAGAGGTCAGAGACTAAGACTACCCCTTCATCCCTCCTCACCCCCCACCCCTCTCGTCCTCCCTATCTCCCTCCTTCCCTACCTCCCTCTCCCCCACTCTCTCTCTGATCAAGTCAGTCAGTGTGTCTGTATTAACCTCTTTCTACCTCCCTCCCTCCCTCCCTCTCTCTCTCTCTCTCGCTCTCTCAGGTACCGCTGTGGCTCTGAAGCTCTTCCCTCGGCACTCCACCTCCCTCCTCTCCTTTCTGCGAGAGTACTGCCTCTCCCTCTCGCTCTCGGCGCATCCCTCGCTCGCAGGGGCCCTGGGCATTGTCTTCTCCACCCCTCAACTCTTCATCTTCGCCCAGACGCCAGCTCTACACGGGGACCTCTATGACATCATCGAACCTGAGGTCAGTTAGTGTGTCAGTCAGTGTCCGTCACTGCGTCAGTCAGTCAATCGATCTGCATACACAATGCATAAACATCTCCCTCTCCCTCTCCCTCTCTCACTCTCAGGTGGGGGTGAGGGAGGAGGGGGTGGCCCAGCGCGTCTTCTTGCAGCTCTCCTCTGCTCTCTCATTCCTCCACTCCCTCGGCTTCGTCCACAGAGACGTCAAGCCAGAGAACGTCTTCCTGTGCGACGGCCCACAATGCCGAGCGGTCCGACTCGGGGACTTCGGCTTGGCGCGAGCCCGGGGGTCAAAGGTCAAGATGGGTGGGGGAGGGGCAGAGGGAGGGAGAGGAGAATCGCCGTACTGTGCCCCGGAGTTGACGGGAGAGAGGGTGAGGGGGCACGAGAGACAGAGAGGGAGAGAGAGGGTGGGGAAGGGAGGGAGCAGGACAGAAGGAGAGGGAGAGGAGGAGGAGCTGGAGGAGAGAGGGGAGGAGGATGATGATGATGGGAGCCCTAGAGAGACAGAGAGGAGGACAGGGAGGAACAGGGAGGGAGAGGGAGACGGCAGAGTCTGGTCAGAGGTGCAGCCGAGTATTGACCTCTGGGCTCTGGGCGTGCTGCTCTACTGTCTGCTGACTGGCTGCTTCCCCTGGAACTACTGCAGCAGCTCGGACCCCCTCTATAGGAGCTACTGCCAGTGGTACGACGGACACAGGGAGAGGGGGAGGAGGGAGAGGGAGAGAGGCGTGCAGGGTGGCAGTCTGTCCTCTGCAGAGAAAGCAGCCTGTCCACAGCTGTGGGAGAGAGGGAGGGGCAGTGGACAGAGGGAGGATGGGGACCCCCTCCCTCTCCAGTTCCAGAATTTCACTCCTCTCGCTCTCTCCCTCTTTCTTCACCTCCTCAACCCCGACCCCAAGGAGAGAGGCGTCCTAGAGGGTGGAGTGAGAGGGGGAGGGTGGGAGAGGTTTGTGGTGGAGGGGCCCTGGCTAAAAGTGAGGGAGGCAGAGAGAGAGGCAGGGAGGGTGGGACCAGAGAGAGAGGGGAAGGAAGTAAGAGAGAGGGGGGGAGGGCAGGGAGAGAGGGAGGAGACATAAGGGAAGGGGGAGAGATGTGGATAAGGGAACAACAGAGAGAGAATTGGGAAATTATTATTATGATTATTATGATGATTATGATTATTAGCTGCAGTTCCTCTGCTGTGCTGAACAGAGTGAGGGGGCGCTGTCTCTCCCCATGTCCTCTCCTGATCCCTCATCCCTCTCTAGCTCTCTTTCTCGCTGGTCAGCTATATTATGTGATATTATTTGATATTAATAAAATTACATAATAATAATAATAATAATAATAATAATAATAATAATAATAATAATAATAATAATATGCAGCACCAGAAGAAGACGAATTATAATAAATGTGATACAAGTATGTTAATGTTACTAGTGTTTAGTCTGATATTATTAAAATCTGACATTGAAAATATCTTGGTGTGATTGCCCATTTTATTGTCAGTCAGTGTTAATGTACTGTAGTGTTCAGTCAATCAGTGTTAATGTGCTGTAGTGTCCAGTCAGTCAGTCAGTGTTAATGTACTGTAGTGTTCAGTCAATCAGTGTTAATGTGCTGTAGTGTCCAGTCAGTCAGTCAGTGTTAATGTGCTGTAGTGTCCAGTCAGTCAGTCAGTGTTAATATGCTGTAGTGTCCAGTCAGTCAGTGTTAATGTACTGTAGTGTCCAGTCAGTCAGTCAGTGTTATTGTGCTGTAGTGTCCAGTCAGTCAGACCCTGCAGCAGCTTTGTGTCAGTAGTGTTGAGCTTTGTGTCAGTAGTGTTGAATTTTGTGTTACTAGTGTCGAGTTGTGTGTCAGTAGTGTTGAGCTTAGTGTTAGTAGTGTTGAGCTTTGTGTCAGTAGTGTTGAGCTTTGTGTTAGTAGTGTTGAGCTTTGTGTCAGTAGTGTTGAGCTTTGTGTTAGTAGTGTTGAGCTTTGTGTCAGTAGTGTTGAATGTTGTGTTACTAGTGTCGAGTTGTGTGTCAGTAGTGTTGAGCTTAGTGTCAGTAGTGTTGAGCTTTGTGTTAGTTGTGTTAGCTTTGTGTCAGTAGTGTCAAGCTTTGTGTTAATAGGGTTGAGCTTTGTTAGTAGTGTTGAGCTTTGTTAGTAGTGTTGAGTTTTGTGTTACTGGTGTTGAGCTTTGTTAGTAGTGTCAAGCTTTGTGTCAGTAGTATTGAGCTTTATGTCAGCAGTGTTGAACTTTATGTTACTAGTGTCAAGCTTTGTTAGTAGTGTTGAGCTTTGTGTTAGTAGGGTTGAGCTTTGTTAGTAGTGTCAAGCTTTGTGTCAGTAGTGTCGAGCTTTGTGTCAGTAGTATTGAGCTTTATGTCAGCAGTGTTGAACTTTGTGTTACTAGTGTCAAGCTTTGTGTCAGTAGTGTTGAGCTTTGTGTTAGTAGTGTCAAGCTTTGTGTTAGTAGGGTTGAGCTTTGTTAGTAGTGTTGAGCTTTGTTAGTAGTGTTGAGTTTTGTGTTACTGGTGTTGAGCTTTGTTAGTAGTGTCAAGCTTTGTGTCAGTACTGTTGAGCTTTATGTCAGCAGTGTTGAACTTTATGTTACTAGTGTCAAGCTTTGTTAGTAGTGTTGAGCTTTGTGTTAGTAGGGTTGAGCTTTGTTAGTAGTGTCAAGCTTTGTGTCAGTAGTATTGAGCTTTATGTCAGCAGTGTTGAACTTTGTGTTACTAGTGTCAAGCTTTGTGTCAGTAGTGTCGAGCTTTGTGTCAGTAGTATTGAGCTTTATGTCAGCAGTGTTGAACTTTGTGTTACTAGTGTCAAGCTTTGTGTCAGTAGTGTTGAGCTTTGTGTTAGTAGTGTCAAGCTTTGTGTTAGTAGGGTTGAGCTTTGTTAGTAGTGTTGAGCTTTGTTAGTAGTGTCAAGCTTTGTGTCAGTACTGTTGAGCTTTATGTCAGCAGTGTTGAAATTTGTGTTAGTAGTGTTGAGCTTTGTCAGTAGTGTTGAGCTTTGTGTCAGTAGTGTCAAGCTTTGTGTCAGTAGTATTGAGCTTTATATCAGCAGTGTTGAAATTTGTGTTAGTAGTGTTGAGCTTTGTCAGTAGTGTTGAGCTTTGTGTTAGTAGTGTTGAGCTTTGTGTCAGTAGTGTCGAGCTTTGTGTCAGTAGTATTGAGCTTTGTGTCAGTAGTGTTGAATTTTGTGTTAGTAGTGTTGAGCTTTGTGTTAGTAGTGTCAAGCTTTGTGTTAGTAGGGTTGAGCTTTGTTAGTAGTGTTGAGCTTTGTCAGTAGTGTTGAGCTTTGTGTCAGTAGTGTCAAGCTTTGTGTCAGTAGTATTGAGCTTTATATCAGCAGTGTTGAAATTTGTGTTAGTAGTGTTGAGCTTTGTCAGTAGTGTTGAGCTTTGTGTTAGTAGTGTTGAGCTTTGTGTTAGTAGGGTTGAGCTTTGTTAGTAGTGTCAAGCTTTGTGTCAGTAGTATTGAGCTTTATGTCAGCAGTGTTGAACTTTGTGTTACTAGTGTCAAGCTTTGTGTCAGTAGTGTCGAGCTTTGTGTCAGTAGTATTGAGCTTTATGTCAGCAGTGTTGAACTTTGTGTTACTAGTGTCAAGCTTTGTGTCAGTAGTGTTGAGCTTTGTGTTAGTAGTGTCAAGCTTTGTGTTAGTAGGGTTGAGCTTTGTTAGTAGTGTTGAGCTTTGTTAGTAGTGTCAAGCTTTGTGTCAGTACTGTTGAGCTTTATGTCAGCAGTGTTGAAATTTGTGTTAGTAGTGTTGAGCTTTGTCAGTAGTGTTGAGCTTTGTGTCAGTAGTGTCAAGCTTTGTGTCAGTAGTATTGAGCTTTATATCAGCAGTGTTGAAATTTGTGTTAGTAGTGTTGAGCTTTGTCAGTAGTGTTGAGCTTTGTGTTAGTAGTGTTGAGCTTTGTGTCAGTAGTGTCGAGCTTTGTGTCAGTAGTATTGAGCTTTGTGTCAGTAGTGTTGAATTTTGTGTTAGTAGTGTTGAGCTTTGTCAGTAGTGTTGAGCTTTGTGTTAGTAGTGTTGAGCTTTGTGTCAGTAGTGTCGAGCTTTGTGTCAGTAGTGTTGAATTTTGTGTTAGTAGGGTTGAGCTTTGTTAGTAGTGTTGATCTTTGTTAGTAGTGTTGAGTTTTGTGTTAGTAGTGTTGAGCTTTGTTAGTAGTGTCAAGCTTTGTGTCAGTAGTATTGAGCTTTGTGTTAGTAGTATTGAGCTTTGTGTTAGTAGTGTTGAGCTTTGTGTCAGTAGTGTCGAGCTTTGTGTCAGTAGTGTTGAATTTTGTGTTAGTAGTGTTGAGCTTTGTGTCAGTAGTGTCGAGCTTTGTGTCAGTAGTGTTGAATTTTGTGTTAGTAGGGTTGAGCTTTGTTAGTAGTGTTGAGCTTTGTTAGTAGTGTCAAGCTTTGTGTCAGTACTGTTGAGCTTTATGTCAGCAGTGTTGAAATTTGTGTTAGTAGTGTTGAGCTTTGTCAGTAGTGTTGAGCTTTGTGTTAGTAGTGTTGAGCTTTGTGTCAGTAGTGTCGAGCTTTGTGTCAGTAGTATTGAGCTTTGTGTCAGTAGTGTTGAATTTTGTGTTAGTAGTGTTGAGCTTTGTCAGTAGTGTTGAGCTTTGTGTTAGTAGTGTTGAGCTTTGTGTCAGTAGTGTCGAGCTTTGTGTCAGTAGTGTTGAATTTTGTGTTAGTAGGGTTGAGCTTTGTTAGTAGTGTTGATCTTTGTTAGTAGTGTTGAGTTTTGTGTTAGTAGTGTTGAGCTTTGTTAGTAGTGTCAAGCTTTGTGTCAGTAGTATTGAGCTTTGTGTTAGTAGTATTGAGCTTTGTGTTAGTAGTGTTGAGCTTTGTGTCAGTAGTGTCGAGCTTTGTGTCAGTAGTGTTGAATTTTGTGTTAGTAGGGTTGAGCTTTGTTAGTAGTGTTGATCTTTGTTAGTAGTGTTGAGTTTTGTGTTAGTAGTGTTGAGCTTTGTTAGTAGTGTCAAGCTTTGTGTCAGTAGTATTGAGCTTTGTGTTAGTAGTATTGAGCTTTGTGTTAGTAGTGTTGAGCTTTGTGTCAGTAGTGTCGAGCTTTGTGTCAGTAGTGTTGAATTTTGTGTTAGTAGGGTTGAGCTTTGTTAGTAGTGTTGAGCTATGTTAGTAGTGTTGAGTTTTGTGTTAGTAGTGTTGAGCTTTGTTAGTAGTGTCAAGCTTTGTGTCAGTAGTGTCGAGCTTTGTGTCAGTAGTGTCGAGCTTTGTGTCAGTAGTGTCGAGCTTTGTGTTAGTAGTGTTGAGCTTTGTTAGTAGGGTTGAGCTTTGTGTTAGTAGTGTTGAGCTTTGTGTCAGTAGTGTTGAATTTTGTGTTACTAGTGTTGAGCTTTGTGTCAGTAGTGTTGAGCTTAGTGTCAGTAGTATTGAGAAAATGAGATATCGCTTGAAGAAATGTGTGTAAACAATGGAGAATAACTGTGTCCAGTCAGTGATTGTGTCTCCCCTCTCTGCCCCTCTGTCTTATTATGTCATTTATCTAGTGCAACACTTCAGAGCTTTCATCTCTCTAAATATAGACCCCTGCTGTTTTCAAACACTCTCGTTCTATCATCACCCTCTCGCTTCCTCCCTCTCTCCCTCTGCCCCTCGCTCTCCCCTCTAGCTGTTTCTCTCAGAGTGGAATTTAGTGTCCAGTCAGCCAAACTAACCTCTCTTCCCCCCCTCTCTCTCCCTCTCTGTCTCTTCATGGGCAAATGATTTTCCAAGCTGTGATGGGAGAGAGGGAAAGATGGAAGGAGGGAGAGAGAGATTCAGTACAATTCAGTACAGTGCAATTCAATACAATAAAACAGAAACAAACAGGCATGGGAAACAGATTGACACACACACACACACACACACGCACAGACACACAACACACACACACTCATACACACAGAGACACACTCTCTCTCTCTCACACACACACACACACACACACACACACACATTCCAATTCTCACACACACGCACTCTCATACACACACACACACAGACACACAACACACACACACTCACAAACACACAGACACTCACACACACACATTCCAATTCTCACACTCACACACACACACACTCTTGTACACACACATACACTTCTTGTAATTAAATTATGTAACACAAGGCTCAGTGTCAGGGATCTGGGTCTCTAATTTATGGGCTTGTTAGGAGATGACAGGCTTTCTAGGCTTAATTAGAGTCCACAGGTCACTGCATTTGTCAGATTAACAAACTAGCACTGAGCAGAATGTGATTAAGAGTTTGTGTGTCTGAGTGTAAATGTGTGTGTGTGTCTATGTATGTGGGTGTGTGTGTGAGTGAGTGTGTGTGTGTGTGTGTGTCTCTGTGTGTGTATCTGTGTGTGTGTCTCTTTCTCTCTGTGTGTCTCTGTTTCTATGTGTGTGCGTGTGTCTCTGTGTGTGTGTGTGTCTCTGAGTGTCTGTGTGTGTGTCTGTGTGTGTGAGTGTGTTTGTGTGTGTGTGAGTGTGAGTGTGAGTGTGTGTGTGTGTGTGTGTTTGTTTGTGAGTGTGTCTCTGTGTGTCTGTGTGTTTGTGTGTGTGTGTGTGTGTGTGAGAGAGAGTGTGTCTCTGTGTCTGTGTGTGTGTGTGTGTGTGTGTCTCTGAGTGTCTGTGTGTGTGTCTCTGTGTGTGTGTGTGTGTGTGTTTGTGTGTGTGTGTGTGTGTGTCTCTGTGTGTGTATCTGTGTGTGTGTGTCTCTTTCTCTCTGTGTGTCTCTGTTTCTATGTGTGTGTGTGTCTGTGTGTGTGTGTGTGAGTGTGTCTCTGTGTCTGTGTGTGTGTGTGTGTGAGAGAGATAGTGTGTCTCTGTGTCTGTGTGTGTGTGTGTCTCTGAGTGTCTGTGTGAGTGTTTGTGTGTGTGAGTGTGTGTGTGTGAGTGTGTTTGTGTGTGTGTGTGTGAGTGTGAGTGTTTGTGTGTGTGTGAGTGTGTGTGTGTGAGTGTGTTTGTGTGTGTGTGTGAGTGTTTGTGTGTTTGTGTGAGAGAGAGTGTGTCTCTGTGTCTGTGTTTGTTTGTGAGTGTGTCTCTGTGTGTCTGTGTGTTTGTGTGTGTGTGTGTGTGTGAGAGAGAGTGTGTCTCTGTGTCTGTGTGTGTGTGTGTATCTGTGTGTGTGTCTGTGTGTTTGTGTGAGAGAGAGTGTGTCTCTGTGTCTGTGTGTGTGTGTGAGTGTGTCTGTGTGTGTGAGTGTGTCTCTGTGTGTCTGTGTGTTTGTGTGTGTGTGTGTGTGTGTGTGTGTGAGAGAGTGTGTCTCTGTGTCTGTGTGTGTGTGTGTGTGTGTGTGTGAGAGAGTGTGTCTCTGTGTCTGTGTGTGTGTGTGTGTATCTGTGTGTGTGAGTGTTTGTGTGTGTGTGTTTGTGTGTGTGTGTTTGTGTGTGTTTGTGAGTGTTTGTGTGTGTGTGAGTGTGAGTGTGTGTGTGTGTTTGTTTGTGAGTGTGTCTCTGTGTGTCTGTGTGTTTGTGTGTGTGTGTGTGTGTGAGAGAGAGTGTGTCTCTGTGTCTGTGTGTGTGTGTGTATCTGTGTGTGTGTCTGTGTGTGTGTGTGTGTATCTGTGTGTGTGTGTCTCTGAGTGTCTGTGTGTGTGTGAGTGTGTTTGTGTGTGTGTGTGAGTGTTTGTGTGTGAGTGTGTGTGTGAGTGTGTTTGTGTGTGTGTGTGAGTGTTTGTGTGTGTGAGTGTGAGTGTGTTTGTTTGTGAGTTTGTCTCTGTGTGTGTGTGTGTGTGTGAGAGAGAGAGTGTGTCTCTGTGTCTGTGTGTGTGTGTGTGTGTGAGAGATAGTGTGTCTCTGTGTCTGTGTGTGTGTGTGTGTGTGTGTATCTGTGTGTGTGAGTGTGTTTGTGTGTGTGTGTGAGTATGAGTGTGTTTGTGTGTGAGTGTGTCTGTGTGTGTGTTTGTATGTGAGTGTGTTTGTGTATGTGTCTGTGTGTGTGTGTGTGTTTGTGTGAGTGTGAGTGTTTGTGTGTGTCTGTGTGTGTGTGTGTTTGTGTGTGAGTGTGTGTGTGTGTGTGAGTGTGTTTGTGTGTGCGTGTTTGTGTGTGAGTGTGTTTGTGTGTGTGTGAGTATGAGTGTGTTTGTGTGAGTGTGTTTGTGTGTGAGTGTGTTTGTGAGTGTGTTTGTGTGTCTGTGTGTGTGTTTGTGTGAGTGTGAGTGTGTTTGTGTGTGAGTGTGTTTGTGAGTGTGTGTCTGTGTGTGTGTTTGTGTGAGTGTGAGTGTGTTTGTGTGTGAGTGTGTTTGTGAGTGTGTGTCTGTGTGTGTGTTTGTGTGAGTGTGAGTGTGTTTGTGTGTGAGTGTGTTTGTGAGTGTGTGTGTGTGTGTTTGTGTGAGTGTGAGTGTGTTTGTGTGTGTGTGAGTGTGAGTGTATGTGTGTGTTTGTGTGTGTGTGTCTGTGTGTGTGTTTGTGTGAGTGTGAGTGTATGTGTGTGTGTTTGTGTGTGTGTGTGTTTGTGTGTGTTTGTGTGTTTGTGTGTGTTTGTGTGTGTGTGTGTTTGTGTGTGTGTGAATGTGTCTCTGTGTGTCTCTCACAACCCACATCCATAGGAGTTTTTCTGTTTTTCTCTCCTCCGTGCCTAAATGGTTTATTTACTTAAATGATCACTCACTTTATTCTTGATCATGTAAAATGTTCACAGGTCTATATTTTGTTTTATTGTATCTGTGTATTATTTTATTTTGCTGTACGTTTGTTGTATGTTTACCAGTCTGTAAACCACTCTTTGGCTTCCCTGAGATGGTCGCTATACAAATAAAAATTGAATTGAATCTATCTCCCTGCCTACCCCCTGCTCTCTCCCTCTCCCTCTCCTTCTCTATCTTTCATCAATCAACCCCTTTTGTTTGTTTATCCTGGCACCATGGAAACAGTCACCCTCCCATGGATCAGCCCATCGCCTCCCTCTCTGCTCCCCTCTCTCTCAGAGTCTCTCCCTCTCTCTCTAAGTCTCTAACTTCCTGTCTCTCTCTCCCTCTGACTGGAGGGTGGGCATCCAGGCGTAATCAGAGGCCGCGAGGAGCCTGCCGTGCTGCAGCCAGCGAGGTTCAACAGCCACAGTCACAGACAGAGGGAGCTGGGTGGCAGCTTCCTCAGGAGGGCGCAGGGAAAGCTCACTCCACACTGGTGCCAGACCCCACGGTGACTGTTGCACCGTCAAGTCGGGGGTCCTGCTTATTGGGATGTCCAAGAATGCACCTTGCATAGGTGCCACTTGCGTATGTGTACACCCCGATACCCCAGTCTCCCGCAGTGACCGACCCCAACGACGGACATGGGGTGGTTTCCTCTCCCCACAGGAGTGGCTCTCCGTGTGGCCCCCAGGCCGGTACCAGTCTGTGAAATATTTTCCTTTTCTCTTGCCGCTATTTGTTTATTGATTGAGGGGCTATAGTTTAAGGTATTTTAGAATAGTTTTAGTTAGATATATTTCTGTACAGTTTTAGTTATCTTTTGTATAGATTTTAGCTATTTCATTTTCCCAGAAAATATGAAAGGCAATTTTAAGAGTTATACACTCACCTAAAGGATTATTAGGAACACCTGTTCAATTTCTCATTAATGCAATTATCTAACCAACCAATCACATGGCAGTTGCTTCAATGCATTTAGGGCTGTGGTCCTGGTCAAGACAATCTCCTGAACTCCAAACTGAATGTCTGAATGGGAAAGAAAGGTGATTTAAGCAATTTTGAGCGTGGCATGGTTGTTGGTGCCAGGCGGGCAGGTCTGAGTATTTCACCATCTGCTCAGTTACTGGGATTTTCACACACAACCATTTCTAGGGTTTACAAAGAATGGTGTGAAAAGGGAAAAACATCCAGTATGCGGCAGTCCTGTGGGTGAAAATGCCTTGTTGATGCTAGAGGTCAGAGGAGAATGGGCCGACTGATTCAAGCTGATAGAAGAGCAACTTTGACTGAAATAACCACTCGTTACAACCGAGGTATGCAGCAAAGCATTTGTGAAGCCACAACACGTACAACCTTGAGGCGGATGGGCTACAGCAGCAGAAGACCCCACCGGGTACCACTCATCTCCACTACAAATAGGAAAAAGAGGCTACAATTTGCACAAGCTCACCAAAATTGGACAGTTGAAGACTGGAAAAATGTTGCCTGGTCTGATGAGTCTCGATTTCTGTTGAGACATTCAGATGGTAGAGTCAGAATTTGGCGTAAACAGAATGAGAACATGGATCCATCATGCCTTGTTACCACTGTGCAGGCTGGTGGTGGTGGTGTAATGGTGTGGGGGATGTTTTCTTGGCACACTTTAGGCCCCTTAGTGCCAATTGGGCATTGTTTAAATCCCACGGCCTACCTGAGCATTGTTTCTGACCATGTCCATCCCTTTATGACCACCATGTACCCATCCTCTGATGGCTACTTCCCGCAGGATAATGCACCATGTCACAAAGGTCGAATCATTTCAAATTGGTTTCTTGAACATGACAATGAGTTCACTGTACTAAACTGGCCCCCACAGTCACCAGATCTCAACCCAATAGAGCATCTTTGGGATGTGGTGGAACGGGAGCTTCGTGCCCTGGATGTGCATCCCACAAATCTCCATCAACTGCAAGATGCTATCCTATCAATATGGGCCAACATTTCTAAAGAATGCTTTCAGCACCTTGTTGAATCAATGCCACGTAGAATTAAGGCAGTTCTGAAGGCGAAAGGGGGTCAAACACAGTATTAGTATGGTGTACCTAATAATCCTTTAGGTGAGTGTATTTTAGCACTTATTGCTAAGTTATATATTGCACTTATGTTGTAAGTTGCCCTCGATAAGGGCATCTGCCAAGAAATAAAAATAATAATAAAAATAATAACATGGCCTTTCACTGTGAGGGGCTGGGCAGAGGTGCAGCCCACTCTGAACAGGTCACTGTATTACAGTACGATACACACGTCAGGAGTTTTCCATCATCTTCCTCGGCCATTTCATTATATCCACTTATAGAAAAGAAAGACAACCCGCTCCGGTGCAGGAAGAGTCTTCAACACTGAACAGCAGGCGGCCATTGCAGAGACAGTGGATTCAAACAGCTCAGTGTGTTTGAGGGAGATCCAGACTACAAATACACAAGAACATCAAATATTTCAGGATGTACAGCTGCTGGCCAGGTCTGGAATCGACACTAAGGATGAAACAGCTGCACAGGTCCCTGACAGGAACAGACAGGGTGAAGAGATGAGGCTCCAGTCTGTACAGGTCAGGCTCATCACAGCCATGCATTTAGTGTCAGTTACAATGGCTTCCCATGTTCTTGTTGTGTGTCTCTTGAGGCAAATGTGTCGCCACATTCAATTTGCCCAGAGAGAGCAGATGTGGGAGGAGCTCACTGGCCACAGAGCCACAGTCAGTGTTCAGGCCAGAGAGGTGGGATATCGCCATGTGTGCAGCATCTGAAGAGAAGGTGTTGTTCACTGTTGGCCCAGACGACACAGCTCACCTGACTGCATCCCGACCTCCTGAACAATAGAACTGAACCCTGAAGAGAGAGAGCTGCTGAGCCCTGACATGACCGACTGTGGAACAATTACACAGAGTGCTTGCTTTGTGATGTAATGTGTTTTTGTGTCGTAACCAGCTCGGTCCTGCGTATCTTCAGAGGACTTGATTTATATTCACTGTAAAGTATTTCCAGCTTCATTCGATGTATCAGGAACATCACCGTGACTGAATATAGTAACATCTTCTGTCAAAGTGTTTCACTGTTGAGCGAAATTGTTTCTGCTCTGATTTTGATCCGAGTCACTCAGAGATCATGAGTTCAGCTCAGGCTGGGGTGAAATGTTTACTGCCCATTTACTCTGAATTTACACACAAGCAGAAGACAGAGAGTGCAGTACAGGGCTGACCGTGTCACAGTGCTGCTCATAGTCAGTGTTCATTGTGCCAGTGTGAAGTGGCTGACGGAAAGAACTTGTCATTAGGTGACAAATGACACTGTTTTGAGGGACTGATTTGATTTTGTGAAATATATTGTATCTGCTGTTTCGAGAGTCTGCGTGCATTTTGCAAAGGATTTGCAATTGAGAAAAACTATAACACTGACGGACTGGCCATGTCTCCAGCCGGGGGAGACATTTCCACCCCACACAGCACTCACTGCGTTACAGTTCTGTCACAAGGAAAAGTTATAAAGCTACACAGA
Source organism: Amia ocellicauda (assembly GCF_036373705.1). Lineage (NCBI taxonomy): Eukaryota > Metazoa > Chordata > Actinopteri > Amiiformes > Amiidae > Amia > Amia ocellicauda. The sequence continues at coordinate 62,743,802 of NC_089850.1, forward strand.
ACACTGTAAACAATTTGAGTAATGCTTACAAAAGAGAATACTTATTTATTTATCTGTAAACATATAAAAAATGAGTTTAATATCTGAACTGAGCATGATTTACAGAGATTGAGAGAGGAAGAGGGTGAGAGAGATGGAGAGAGAGATGGGCAGATGCGAGGAGAGAGGGAGAGAGGTGAGAGAGAGAGCAGAATGATACCGGAAGAGAGACAGAACGAGAGAGGAAGACAGAGACAAACGATAAGCGAGTATATGTCTTAATGTCAGTCAGTCAGTCGGGGTCTCGCTGCCTCCCTCTCAGAGGACCTGGCATTTCTGCGGTGACAGCGATTGAGTGACCTCTGGGCCCTCTTGGGCCAGCCGGACCGCTCACGGCACAGGTCAGCTGACAGAGAGAAGAGGGAGAGACAGAGAGGTCAATTGTCACACTGACTGACTGTCACAACAACTTATAAACAGACACACAGACTCACACACACAGACAGGATCTCTCACCCTTCAGAATCTCCTCCTGCTGACAGACGATTCTGACGCAGATTTCCTTATTGATCACATAGACACGAGGGAGACTGAAAGAGAGGGGGGATTAATACAGCAAATAGACTCAATTGACACTACAGCACATTAACACTGACTGACTGGACACTACAGCACATTAACACTGACTGACTGGACACTACAGCACAATAACACTGACTGACTGACTGGACACTACAGCACATTAACACTGACTGACTGGACACTACAGCACATTAACAATGACTGTAGACTGGACACTACAGCACATTAAAACTGAAACTGACTGAACACTACAGCACATTAACACTGACTGACTGGACACTACAGCACATTAACATTGACTGACTGGACACTACAGCACATTAACACTGACTGACTGACTGGGCACTACAGCACATTAACACTGACTGACTGGACACTACAGTACATTAACACTGACTGACTGGACACTACAGTACATTAACACTGACTGACTGACTGGACACTACAGCACATTAACACTGACTGACTGGACACTACAGCACATTAACACTGACTGACTGACTGGACACTACAGTACATTAACACTGACTGACTGACTGGACACTACAGCACATTAACACTGACTGACTGGACACTACAGCACATTAACACTGACTGACTGACTGACTGACTGGACACTACAGCACATTAAAACTGACTGACTGGACACTACAGCACATTAACACTGACTGTCTGACTGGACACTACAGCACATTAACACTGACTGACTGACTGGACACTACAGTACATTAAAACTGACTGACTGGACACTACAGCACATTAACACTGACTGACTGGACACTACAGCACATTAACACTGACTGACTGGACACTACAGCACATTAACACTGACTGACTGACTGGACACTATAGCACATTAACAATGACTGACTGACAGGACACTACAGTACATTAAAACTGACTGACTGGACACTACAGTACATTAACAATGACTGTAGACTGGACACTACAGCACATTAACACTGACTGACTGGCTGGACGCTACAGTACATTAAAACTGACTGACTGGACACTACAGCACATTAACACTGGCTGACTGGACACTACAGCACATTAACACTGACTGACTGGACACTACAGCACATTAACACTGACTGACTGGACACTATAGCACATTAACACTGACTTACTGGACACTCCAGCACATTAACACCGACTGACTGACTGGACACTACAGCACATTAACACTGACTGACTGGACACTACAGCACATTAACACTGACTGACTGACTGGACACTACAGTACATTAAAACTGACTGACTGGACACTACAGCACATTAACACTGACTGACTGGACACTACAGCACATTAACACTGACTGACTGGACACTATAGCACATTAACACCGACTGACTGACTGGACACTACAGTACATTAACACTGACTGACTGGACACTACAGCACATTAACACCGACTGACTGACTGGACACTACAGCACATTAACACTGACTGACTGGACACTACAGCACATTAACACCGACTGACTGACTGGACACTACAGTACATTAACACTGACTGACTGGACACTACAGCACATTAACACTGACTGACTGACTGGACACTACAGCACATTAACACTGACTGACTGACTGGACACTACAGCACATTAACACTGACTGACTGACTGGACACTACAGCACATTAACACTGACTGACTGGACACTACAGTACATTAACACTGACTGACTGACTGGACACTACAGCACATTAACACTGACTGACTGGACACTACAGCACATTAACACTGACTGACTGGACACTACAGTACATTAACACTGACTGACTGACTGGACACTACAGCACATTAACACTGACTGACTGACTGGACACTACAGCACATTAACACTGACTGACTGGACACTACAGTACATTAACATTGACTGACTGACTGGACACTACAGCACATTAACACTGACTGACTGGACACTACAGCACATTAACACTGACTGACTGGACACTACAGCACATTAACACTGACTGACTGACTGGACACTACAGCACATTAACACTGACTGACTGGACACTACAGCACATAAACACACCGACTAACTGGACACTACAGCACATTAACACTGACTGACTGACTGGACACTACAGCACATTAACACTGACTGACTGGCTGGACACTACAGTACATTAAAACTGAAACTGACTGAACACTACAGCACATTAACACTGACTGACTGGACACTACAGCACATTAACACTGACTGACTGGACACTACAGCACATTAACACTGACTGACTGACTGGACACTACAGCACATTAACACTGACTGACTGGACACTACAGTACATTAACACTGACTGACTGGACACTACAGTACATTAACACTGACTGACTGACTGGACACTACAGCACATTAACACTGACTGACTGGACACTACAGCACATTAACACTGACTGACTGACTGGACACTACAGTACATTAACACTGACTGACTGACTGGACACTACAGCACATTAACACTGACTGACTGGACACTACAGCACATTAACACTGACTGACTGACTGACTGACTGGACACTACAGCACATTAAAACTGACTGACTGGACACTACAGCACATTAACACTGACTGTCTGACTGGACACTACAGCACATTAACACTGACTGACTGACTGGACACTACAGCACATTAACACTGACTGACTGGACACTACAGCACATTAACACTGACTGACTGACTGGACACTATAGCACATTAACAATGACTGACTGACAGGACACTACAGTACATTAAAACTGACTGACTGGACACTACAGTACATTAACAATGACTGTAGACTGGACACTACAGCACATTAACACTGACTGACTGGCTGGACGCTACAGTACATTAAAACTGACTGACTGGACACTACAGTACATTAACAATGACTGTAGACTGGACACTACAGCACATTAACACTGACTGACTGGCTGGACGCTACAGTACATTAAAACTGACTGACTGGACACTACAGCACATTAACACTGACTGACTGGACACTATAGCACATTAACACCGACTGACTGACTGGACACTACAGCACATTAACACTGACTGACTGGACACTACAGCACATTAACACCGACTGACTGACTGGACACTACAGCACATTAACACTGACTGACTGGACACTACAGCACATTAACACCGACTGACTGACTGGACACTACAGTACATTAACACTGACTGACTGGACACTACAGCACATTAACACTGACTGACTGACTGGACACTACAGCACATTAACACTGACTGACTGACTGGACACTACAGCACATTAACACTGACTGACTGACTGGACACTACAGCACATTAACACTGACTGACTGGACACTACAGTACATTAACACTGACTGACTGACTGGACACTACAGCACATTAACACTGACTGACTGGACACTACAGCACATTAACACTGACTGACTGGACACTACAGTACATTAAGACTGACTGACTGACTGGACACTACAGCACATTAACACTGACTGACTGACTGGACACTACAGCACATTAACACTGACTGACTGGACACTACAGTACATTAACATTGACTGACTGACTGGACACTACAGCACATTAACACTGACTGACTGGACACTACAGCACATTAACACTGACTGACTGGACACTACAGCACATTAACACTGACTGACTGACTGGACACTACAGCACATTAACACTGACTGACTGGACACTACAGCACATAAACACACCGACTAACTGGACACTACAGCACATTAACACTGACTGACTGACTGGACACTACAGCACATTAACACTGACTGACTGACTGGACACTACAGCACATTAACACTGACTGACTGACTGGACACTACATCACATTAAACTGACTGACTGGACACTACAGCACATTAACACTGACTGACTGGACACTACAGTACATTAACACTGACTGACTGGACACTACAGTACATTAACACTGACTGACTGACTGGACACTACAGCACATTAACACTGACTGACTGACTGGACACTACAGTACATTAACACTGACTGACTGGACACTACAGCACATTAACACCGACTAACTGGACACTACAGCACATTAACACTGACTGACTGACTGGACACTACAGCACATTAACACTGACTGACTGACTGGACACTACAGTACATTAACACTGACTGACTGACTGGACACTACAGCACATTAACACTGACTGACTGACTGGACACTACAGTACATTAACACTGACTGACTGGACACTACAGCACATTAACACCGACTAACTGGACACTACAGCACATTAACACTGACTGACTGACTGGACACTACAGCACATTAACACTGACTGACTGACTGGACACTACAGCACATTAACACTGACTGACTGACTGGACACTACATCACATTAAACTGACTGACTGGACACTATAGCACATTAACACTGACTGACTGGACACTACAGTACATTAACACTGACTGACTGGACACTACAGCACATTAACACTGACTGACTGACTGGACACTACAGTACATTAACACTGACTGACTGGACACTACAGCACATTAACACTGACTGACTGGACACTACAGTACATTAACACTGACTGACTGACTGGACACTACAGTACATTAACACTGACTGACTGACTGGACACTACAGCACATTAACACTGACTGACTGGACACTACAGCACATTAACACTGACTGACTGACTGGACACTACAGCACATTAACACTGACTGACTGACTGGACACTACAGCACATTAACACTGACTGACTGGACACTACAGCACATTAACACTGACTGACTGACTGGACACTACAGTACATTAACACTGACTGACTGGACACTACAGCACATTAACACTGACTGACTGGACACTACAGTACATTAACACTGACTGACTGGACACTACAGCACATTAACACTGACTGACTGGACACTACAGTACATTAACACTGACTGACTGAATGGACAGTACAGCACATTGACACTGACTGACTGACTGGACACTACATCACATTAAAACTGACTGACTGGACACTACAGCACATTAACACTGACTGACTGGACACTACAGCACATTAACACTGACTAACTGGACACTACAGCACATTAACACTGACTGACTGACTGGACACTACAGTACATTAAAACTGACTGACTGACAGGACACTACAGTACATTAAAACTGACTGACTGGACACTACAGTACATTAACAATGACTGTAGACTGGACACTACAGCACATTAACACTGACTGACTGGCTGGACACTACAGTACATTAAAACTGACTGACTGGACACTACAGTACATTAACACTGACTGACTGGACACTACAGTACATTAACACTGACTGACTGACTGGACACTACAGTACATTAACACTGACTGACTGGACACTACAGTACATTAACACTGACTGACTGACTGGACACGACAGTACATTAACACTGACAGACTGACTGGACACTACAGCACATTAACAATGACTGTAGACTGGACACTACAGCACATTAACAATGACTGTAGACTGGACACTACAGCACATTAACACTGACTGACTGGCTGGACACTACAGTACATTAAAACTGAAACTGACTGAACACTACAGGACATTAACACTGACTGACTGGACACTACAGGACATTAACACTGACTGACTGACTACACATTACAGTACATTAACACTGACTGACTGACTGGACACTACAGCACATTAACACTGACTGACTGACTGGACACTACAGCACATTAACACTGACTGACTGACTGGACACTACAGTACATTAACACTGACTGACTGACTGACTGGACACTACAGCACATTAACACTGACTGACTGACTGGACACTACAGCACATTAACACTGACTGACTGGACACTACAGCACATTAACACTGACTGACTGACTGACTGACTGGACACTACAGTACATTAAAACTGACTGACTGGACACTACAGCACATTAACACTGACTGACTGACTGGACACTACAGCACATTAACACTGACTGACTGACTGGACACTACAGTACATTAAAACTGACTGACTGGACACTACAGCACATTAACACTGACTGACTGGACACTACAGCACATTAACACTGACTGACTGGACACTACAGCACATTAACACTGACTGACTGACTGGACACTATAGCACATTAACACTGACTGACTGACAGGACACTACAGTACATTAACAATGACTGTAGACTGGACACTACAGCACATTAACACTGACTGACTGGCTGGACACTACAGTACATTAACACTGACTGACTGACTGGACACTACAGCACATTAACAATGACTGTAGACTGGACACTACAGCACATTAACACTGACTGACTGGCTGGACGCTACAGTACATTAAAACTGACTGACTGGATACTACAGCACATTAACACTGGCTGACTGGACACTACAGCACATTAACACTGACTGACTGGACACTACAGCACATTAACACTGACTGACTGGACACTATAGCACATTAACACTGACTTACTGGACACTCCAGCACATTAACACCGACTGACTGACTGGACACTACAGCACATTAACACTGACTGACTGGACACTACAGCACATTAACACCGACTGACTGACTGGACACTACAGTACATTAACACTGACTGACTGGACACTACAGCACATTAACACTGACTGACTGACTGGACACTACAGCACATTAACACTGACTGACTGACTGGACACTACAGCACATTAACACTGACTGACTGGACACTACAGTACATTAACACTGACTGACTGACTGGACACTACAGCACATTAACACTGACTGACTGGACACTACAGCACATTAACACTGACTGACTGGACACTACAGTACATTAACACTGACTGACTGACTGGACACTACAGCACATTAACACTGACTGACTGACTGGACACTACAGCACATTAACACTGACTGACTGGACACTACAGTACATTAACACTGACTGACTGACTGGACACTACAGCACATTAACACTGACTGACTGACTGGACACTACAGCACATTAACACTGACTGACTGACTGGACACTACAGCACATTAACACTGACTGACTGACTGGACACTACATCACATTAAACTGACTGACTGGACACTACAGCACATTAACACTGACTGACTGGACACTACAGTACATTAACACTGACTGACTGGACACTACAGTACATTAACACTGACTGACTGACTGGACACTACAGCACATTAACACTGACTGACTGACTGGACACTACAGTACATTAACACTGACTGACTGGACACTACAGCACATTAACACCGACTAACTGGACACTACAGCACATTAACACTGACTGACTGACTGGACACTACAGCACATTAACACTGACTGACTGACTGGACACTACAGTACATTAACACTGACTGACTGACTGGACACTACAGCACATTAACACTGACTGACTGACTGGACACTACAGTACATTAACACTGACTGACTGGACACTACAGCACATTAACACCGACTAACTGGACACTACAGCACATTAACACTGACTGACTGACTGGACACTACAGCACATTAACACTGACTGACTGACTGGACACTACAGCACATTAACACTGACTGACTGACTGGACACTACATCACATTAAACTGACTGACTGGACACTATAGCACATAAACACTGACTGACTGGACACTACAGTACATTAACACTGACTGACTGGACACTACAGCACATTAACACTGACTGACTGACTGGACACTACAGTACATTAACACTGACTGACTGGACACTACAGCACATTAACACTGACTGACTGGACACTACAGTACATTAACACTGACTGACTGACTGGACACTACAGTACATTAACACTGACTGACTGACTGGACACTACAGCACATTAACACTGACTGACTGGACACTACAGCACATTAACACTGACTGACTGACTGGACACTACAGCACATTAACACTGACTGACTGACTGGACACTACAGCACATTAACACTGACTGACTGGACACTACAGCACATTAACACTGACTGACTGACTGGACACTACAGTACATTAACACTGACTGACTGGACACTACAGCACATTAACACTGACTGACTGGACACTACAGTACATTAACACTGACTGACTGGACACTACAGCACATTAACACTGACTGACTGGACACTACAGTACATTAACACTGACTGACTGAATGGACAGTACAGCACATTGACACTGACTGACTGACTGGACACTACATCACATTAAAACTGACTGACTGGACACTACAGCACATTAACACTGACTGACTGGACACTACAGCACATTAACACTGACTAACTGGACACTACAGCACATTAACACTGACTGACTGACTGGACACTACAGTACATTAAAACTGACTGACTGACAGGACACTACAGTACATTAAAACTGACTGACTGGACACTACAGTACATTAACAATGACTGTAGACTGGACACTACAGCACATTAACACTGACTGACTGGCTGGACACTACAGTACATTAAAACTGACTGACTGGACACTACAGTACATTAACACTGACTGACTGGACACTACAGTACATTAACACTGACTGACTGACTGGACACGACAGTACATTAACACTGACTGACTGACTGGACACTACAGCACATTAACAATGACTGTAGACTGGACACTACAGCACATTAACAATGACTGTAGACCGGACACTACAGCACATTAACACTGACTGACTGGCTGGACACTACAGTACATTAAAACTGAAACTGACTGAACACTACAGCACATTAACACTGACTGACTGGACACTACAGGACATTAACACTGACTGACTGACTACACATTACAGTACATTAACACTGACTGACTGACTGGACACTACAGCACATTAACACTGACTGACTGACTGGACACTACAGCACATTAACACTGACTGACTGACTGGACACTACAGTACATTAACACTGACTGACTGACTGACTGGACACTACAGCACATTAACACTGACTGACTGACTGGACACTACAGCACATTAACACTGACTGACTGGACACTACAGCACATTAACACTGACTGACTGACTGACTGGACACTACAGTACATTAAAACTGACTGACTGGACACTACAGCACATTAACACTGACTGACTGACTGGACACTACAGCACATTAACACTGACTGACTGACTGGACACTACAGTACATTAAAACTGACTGACTGGACACTACAGCACATTAACACTGACTGACTGGACACTACAGCACATTAACACTGACTGACTGGACACTACAGCACATTAACACTGACTGACTGACTGGACACTATAGCACATTAACACTGACTGACTGACAGGACACTACAGTACATTAACAATGACTGTAGACTGGACACTACAGCACATTAACACTGACTGACTGGCTGGACACTACAGTACATTAACACTGACTGACTGACTGGACACTACAGCACATTAACAATGACTGTAGACTGGACACTACAGCACATTAACACTGACTGACTGGCTGGACGCTACAGTACATTAAAACTGACTGACTGGACACTACAGCACATTAACACTGGCTGACTGGACACTACAGCACATTAACACTGACTGACTGGACACTACAGCACATTAACACTGACTGACTGGACACTATAGCACATTAACACTGACTTACTGGACACTCCAGCACATTAACACCGACTGACTGACTGGACACTACGGCACATTAACACTGACTGACTGGACACTACAGCACATTAACACCGACTGACTGACTGGACACTACAGTACATTAACACTGACTGACTGGACACTACAGCACATTAACACTGACTGACTGACTGGACACTACAGCACATTAACACTGACTGACTGACTGGACACTACAGCACATTAACACTGACTGACTGGACACTACAGTACATTAACACTGACTGACTGACTGGACACTACAGCACATTAACACTGACTGACTGGACACTACAGCACATTAACACTGACTGACTGGACACTACAGTACATTAACACTGACTGACTGACTGGACACTACAGCACATTAACACTGACTGACTGGACACTACAGTACATTAACACTGACTGACTGACTGGACACTACAGCACATTAACACTGACTGACTGGACACTACAGCACATTAACACTGACTGACTGACTGGACACTACAGCACATTAACACTGACTGACTGACTGGACACTACAGCACATTAACACTGACTGACTGACTGGACACTACATCACATTAAACTGACTGACTGGACACTACAGCACATTAACACTGACTGACTGGACACTACAGTACATTAACACTGACTGACTGGACACTACAGTACATTAACACTGACTGACTGACTGGACACTACAGCACATTAACACTGACTGACTGACTGGACACTACAGTACATTAACACTGACTGACTGGACACTACAGCACATTAACACCGACTAACTGGACACTACAGCACATTAACACTGACTGACTGACTGGACACTACAGCACATTAACACTGACTGACTGACTGGACACTACAGTACATTAACACTGACTGACTGACTGGACACTACAGCACATTAACACTGACTGACTGACTGGACACTACAGTACATTAACACTGACTGACTGGACACTACAGCACATTAACACCGACTAACTGGACACTACAGCACATTAACACTGACTGACTGACTGGACACTACAGCACATTAACACTGACTGACTGACTGGACACTACAGCACATTAACACTGACTGACTGACTGGACACTACATCACATTAAACTGACTGACTGGACACTATAGCACATTAACACTGACTGACTGGACACTACAGTACATTAACACTGACTGACTGGACACTACAGCACATTAACACTGACTGACTGACTGGACACTACAGTACATTAACACTGACTGACTGGACACTACAGCACATTAACACTGACTGACTGGACACTACAGTACATTAACACTGACTGACTGACTGGACACTACAGTACATTAACACTGACTGACTGACTGGACACTACAGCACATTAACACTGACTGACTGGACACTACAGCACATTAACACTGACTGACTGACTGGACACTACAGCACATTAACACTGACTGACTGACTGGACACTACAGCACATTAACACTGACTGACTGGACACTACAGCACATTAACACTGACTGACTGACTGGACACTACAGTACATTAACACTGACTGACTGGACACTACAGCACATTAACACTGACTGACTGGACACTACAGTACATTAACACTGACTGACTGGACACTACAGCACATTAACACTGACTGACTGGACACTACAGTACATTAACACTGACTGACTGAATGGACAGTACAGCACATTGACACTGACTGACTGACTGGACACTACATCACATTAAAACTGACTGACTGGACACTACAGCACATTAACACTGACTAACTGGACACTACAGCACATTAACACTGACTGACTGACTGGACACTACAGTACATTAAAACTGACTGACTGACAGGACACTACAGTACATTAAAACTGACTGACTGGACACTACAGTACATTAACAATGACTGTAGACTGGACACTACAGCACATTAACACTGACTGACTGGCTGGACACTACAGTACATTAAAACTGACTGACTGGACACTACAGTACATTAACACTGACTGACTGGACACTACAGTACATTAACACTGACTGACTGACTGGACACGACAGTACATTAACACTGACTGACTGACTGGACACTACAGCACATTAACAATGACTGTAGACTGGACACTACAGCACATTAACAATGACTGTAGACTGGACACTACAGCACATTAACACTGACTGACTGGCTGGACACTACAGTACATTAAAACTGAAACTGACTGAACACTACAGCACATTAACACTGACTGACTGGACACTACAGGACATTAACACTGACTGACTGACTACACATTACAGTACATTAACACTGACTGACTGACTGGACACTACAGCACATTAACACTGACTGACTGACTGGACACTACAGCACATTAACACTGACTGACTGACTGGACACTACAGTACATTAACACTGACTGACTGACTGACTGGACACTACAGCACATTAACACTGACTGACTGACTGGACACTACAGCACATTAACACTGACTGACTGGACACTACAGCACATTAACACTGACTGACTGACTGACTGGACACTACAGTACATTAAAACTGACTGACTGGACACTACAGCACATTAACACTGACTGACTGACTGGACACTACAGCACATTAACACTGACTGACTGACTGGACACTACAGTACATTAAAACTGACTGACTGGACACTACAGCACATTAACACTGACTGACTGGACACTACAGCACATTAACACTGACTGACTGGACACTACAGCACATTAACACTGACTGACTGACTGGACACTATAGCACATTAACACTGACTGACTGACAGGACACTACAGTACATTAACAATGACTGTAGACTGGACACTACAGCACATTAACACTGACTGACTGGCTGGACACTACAGTACATTAACACTGACTGACTGACTGGACACTACAGCACATTAACAATGACTGTAGACTGGACACTACAGCACATTAACACTGACTGACTGGCTGGACGCTACAGTACATTAAAACTGACTGACTGGACACTACAGCACATTAACACTGGCTGACTGGACACTACAGCACATTAACACTGACTGACTGGACACTACAGCACATTAACACTGACTGACTGGACACTATAGCACATTAACACTGACTTACTGGACACTCCAGCACATTAACACCGACTGACTGACTGGACACTACAGCACATTAACACTGACTGACTGGACACTACAGCACATTAACACCGACGGACTGACTGGACACTACAGTACATTAACACTGACTGACTGGACACTACAGCACATTAACACTGACTGACTGACTGGACACTACAGCACATTAACACTGACTGACTGACTGGACACTACAGCACATTAACACTGACTGACTGGACACTACAGTACATTAACACTGACTGACTGACTGGACACTACAGCACATTAACACTGACTGACTGGACACTACAGCACATTAACACTGACTGACTGGACACTACAGTACATTAACACTGACTGACTGACTGGACACTACAGCACATTAACACTGACTGACTGACTGGACACTACAGCACATTAACACTGACTGACTGGACACTACAGTACATTAACACTGACTGACTGACTGGACACTACAGCACATTAACACTGACTGACTGGACACTACAGCACATTAACACTGACTGACTGACTGGACACTACAGCACATTAACACTGACTGACTGACTGGACACTACAGCACATTAACACTGACTGACTGACTGACTGGACACTACAGCACATTAACACTGACTGACTGGACACTACAGTACATTAACACTGACTGACTGACTGGTCACTACAGCACATTAACACTGACTGACTGGACACTACAGCACATTAACACTGACTGACTGACTGGACACTACAGCACATTAACACTGACTGACTGACTGGACACTACAGCACATTAACACTGACTGACTGACTGGACACTACATTACATTAACACTGACTGACTGGACACTACAGCACATTAACACTGACTGACTGACTGGACACTACAGCACATTCACACTGACTGACTGACTGGACACTACAGTACATTAACACTGACTGACTGGACACTACAGCACATAAACACCGACTAACTGGACACTACAGCACATTAACACTGACTGACTGACTGGACACTACAGCACATTCACACTGACTGACTGACTGGACACTACAGTACATTAACACTGACTGACTGGACACTACAGCACATAAACACCGACTAACTGGACACTACAGCACATTAACACTGACTGACTGGACACTACAGCACATTAACACTGACTGACTGACTGGACACTACAGTACATTAACACTGACTGACTGGACACTACAGCACATTAACACTGACTGACTGGACACTGCAGTACATTAACACTGACTGACTGGACACTACAGCACATTAACACTGACTGACTGGACACTACAGTACATTAACACTGACTGACTGAATGGACAGTACAGCACATTGACACTGACTGACTGACAGGACACTACAGTACATTAAAACTGACTGACTGGACACTACAGTACATTAACAATGACTGTAGACTGGACACTACAGCACATTAACACTGACTGACTGGCTGGACATTACAGTACATTAAAACTGACTGACTGGACACTACAGTACATTAACACTGACTGACTGGACACTACAGTACATTAACACTGACTGACTGACTGGACACTACAGTACATTAACACTGACTGACTGACTGGACACTACAGCACATTAACAATGACTGTAGACTGGACACTACAGCACATTAACAATGACTGTAGACTGGACACTACAGCACATTAACACTGACTGACTGGCTGACTGGACACTACAGCACATTAACACTGACTTACTGGACACTACAGTACATTAACACTGACTGACTGGACACTATAGTACATTAACACTGACTGGACTCTACAATACATTAACACTGACTGAACACTACAGCACATTAACACTGACTGACTGGACACTACAGGACATTAACACTGACTGACTGACTACACATTACAGTACATTAACACTGACTGACTGACTGGACACTACAGCACATTAACACTGACTGACTGACTGGACACTACAGCACATTAACACTGACTGACTGACTGGACACTACAGTACATTAACACTGACTGACTGACTGACTGGACACTACAGCACATTAACACTGACTGACTGACAGGACACTACAGCACATTAACACTGACTGACTGGACACTACAGCACATTAACACTGACTGACTGACTGACTGGACACTACAGCACATTAACACTGACTGACTGGACACTACAGCACATTAACACCGACTGACTGACTGGACACTACAGTACATTAACACTGACTGACTGGACACTACAGCACATTAACACTGACTGACTGACTGGACACTACAGCACATTAACACTGACTGACTGACTGGACACTACAGCACATTAACACTGACTGACTGGACACTACAGTACATTAACACTGACTGACTGACTGGACACTACAGCACATTAACACTGACTGACTGGACACTACAGCACATTAACACTGACTGACTGGACACTACAGTACATTAACACTGACTGACTGACTGGTCACTACAGCACATTAACACTGACTGACTGGACACTACAGCACATTAACACTGACTGACTGACTGGACACTACAGCACATTAACACTGACTGACTGACTGGACACTACAGCACATTAACACTGACTGACTGACTGGACACTACATTACATTAACACTGACTGACTGGACACTACAGCACATTAACACTGACTGACTGACTGGACACTACAGCACATTCACACTGACTGACTGACTGGACACTACAGCACATTAACACTGACTGACTGACTGGACACTACATCACATTAAACTGACTGACTGGACACTATAGCACATTAACACTGACTGACTGGACACTACAGTACATTAACACTGACTGACTGGACACTACAGCACATTAACACTGACTGACTGACTGGACACTACAGTACATTAACACTGACTGACTGGACACTACAGCACATTAACACTGACTGACTGGACACTACAGTACATTAACACTGACTGACTGACTGGACACTACAGTACATTAACACTGACTGACTGACTGGACACTACAGCACATTAACACTGACTGACTGGACACTACAGCACATTAACACTGACTGACTGACTGGACACTACAGCACATTAACACTGACTGACTGACTGGACACTACAGCACATTAACACTGACTGACTGGACACTACAGCACATTAACACTGACTGACTGACTGGACACTACAGTACATTAACACTGACTGACTGGACACTACAGCACATTAACACTGACTGACTGGACACTACAGTACATTAACACTGACTGACTGGACACTACAGCACATTAACACTGACTGACTGGACACTACAGTACATTAACACTGACTGACTGAATGGACAGTACAGCACATTGACACTGACTGACTGACTGGACACTACATCACATTAAAACTGACTGACTGGACACTACAGCACATTAACACTGACTGACTGGACACTACAGCACATTAACACTGACTAACTGGACACTACAGCACATTAACACTGACTGACTGACTAAACACTACAGTACATTAAAACTGACTGACTGACAGGACACTACAGTACATTAAAACTGACTGACTGGACACTACAGTACATTAACAATGACTGTAGACTGGACACTACAGCACATTAACACTGACTGACTGGCTGGACACTACAGTACATTAAAACTGACTGACTGGACACTACAGTACATTAACACTGACTGACTGGACACTACAGTACATTAACACTGACTGACTGACTGGACACGACAGTACATTAACACTGACTGACTGACTGGACACTACAGCACATTAACAATGACTGTAGACTGGACACTACAGCACATTAACAATGACTGTAGACTGGACACTACAGCACATTAACACTGACTGACTGGCTGGACACTACAGTACATTAAAACTGAAACTGACTGAACACTACAGCACATTAACACTGACTGACTGGACACTACAGGACATTAACACTGACTGACTGACTACACATTACAGTACATTAACACTGACTGACTGACTGGACACTACAGCACATTAACACTGACTGACTGACTGGACACTACAGCACATTAACACTGACTGACTGACTGGACACTACAGTACATTAACACTGACTGACTGACTGACTGGACACTACAGCACATTAACACTGACTGACTGACTGGACACTACAGCACATTAACACTGACTGACTGGACACTACAGCACATTAACACTGACTGACTGACTGACTGGACACTACAGTACATTAAAACTGACTGACTGGACACTACAGCACATTAACACTGACTGACTGACTGGACACTACAGCACATTAACACTGACTGACTGACTGGACACTACAGTACATTAAAACTGACTGACTGGACACTACAGCACATTAACACTGACTGACTGGACACTACAGCACATTAACACTGACTGACTGGACACTACAGCACATTAACACTGACTGACTGACTGGACACTATAGCACATTAACACTGACTGACTGACAGGACACTACAGTACATTAACAATGACTGTAGACTGGACACTACAGCACATTAACACTGACTGACTGGCTGGACACTACAGTACATTAACACTGACTGACTGACTGGACACTACAGCACATTAACAATGACTGTAGACTGGACACTACAGCACATTAACACTGACTGACTGGCTGGACGCTACAGTACATTAAAACTGACTGACTGGACACTACAGCACATTAACACTGGCTGACTGGACACTACAGCACATTAACACTGACTGACTGGACACTACAGCACATTAACACTGACTGACTGGACACTATAGCACATTAACACTGACTTACTGGACACTCCAGCACATTAACACCGACTGACTGACTGGACACTACAGCACATTAACACTGACTGACTGGACACTACAGCACATTAACACCGACGGACTGACTGGACACTACAGTACATTAACACTGACTGACTGGACACTACAGCACATTAACACTGACTGACTGACTGGACACTACAGCACATTAACACTGACTGACTGACTGGACACTACAGCACATTAACACTGACTGACTGGACACTACAGTACATTAACACTGACTGACTGACTGGACACTACAGCACATTAACACTGACTGACTGGACACTACAGCACATTAACACTGACTGACTGGACACTACACTACATTAACACTGACTGACTGACTGGACACTACAGCACATTAACACTGACTGACTGACTGGACACTACAGCACATTAACACTGACTGACTGGACACTACAGTACATTAACACTGACTGACTGACTGGACACTACAGCACATTAACACTGACTGACTGGACACTACAGCACATTAACACTGACTGACTGACTGGACACTACAGCACATTAACACTGACTGACTGACTGGACACTACAGCACATTAACACTGACTGACTGACTGACTGGACACTACAGCACATTAACACTGACTGACTGGACACTACAGTACATTAACACTGACTGACTGACTGGTCACTACAGCACATTAACACTGACTGACTGGACACTACAGCACATTAACACTGACTGACTGACTGGACACTACAGCACATTAACACTGACTGACTGACTGGACACTACAGCACATTAACACTGACTGACTGACTGGACACTACATTACATTAACACTGACTGACTGGACACTACAGCACATTAACACTGACTGACTGACTGGACACTACAGCACATTCACACTGACTGACTGACTGGACACTACAGTACATTAACACTGACTGACTGGACACTACAGCACATAAACACCGACTAACTGGACACTACAGCACATTAACACTGACTGACTGACTGGACACTACAGCACATTCACACTGACTGACTGACTGGACACTACAGTACATTAACACTGACTGACTGGACACTACAGCACATAAACACCGACTAACTGGACACTACAGCACATTAACACTGACTGACTGGACACTACAGCACATTAACACTGACTGACTGACTGGACACTACAGTACATTAACACTGACTGACTGGACACTACAGCACATTAACACTGACTGACTGGACACTGCAGTACATTAACACTGACTGACTGGACACTACAGCACATTAACACTGACTGACTGGACACTACAGTACATTAACACTGACTGACTGAATGGACAGTACAGCACATTGACACTGACTGACTGACAGGACACTACAGTACATTAAAACTGACTGACTGGACACTACAGTACATTAACAATGACTGTAGACTGGACACTACAGCACATTAACACTGACTGACTGGCTGGACATTACAGTACATTAAAACTGACTGACTGGACACTACAGTACATTAACACTGACTGACTGGACACTACAGTACATTAACACTGACTGACTGACTGGACACTACAGTACATTAACACTGACTGACTGACTGGACACTACAGCACATTAACAATGACTGTAGACTGGACACTACAGCACATTAACAATGACTGTAGACTGGACACTACAGCACATTAACACTGACTGACTGGCTGACTGGACACTACAGCACATTAACACTGACTTACTGGACACTACAGTACATTAACACTGACTGACTGGACACTATAGTACATTAACACTGACTGGACTCTACAATACATTAACACTGACTGAACACTACAGCACATTAACACTGACTGACTGGACACTACAGGACATTAACACTGACTGACTGACTACACATTACAGTACATTAACACTGACTGACTGACTGGACACTACAGCACATTAACACTGACTGACTGACTGGACACTACAGCACATTAACACTGACTGACTGACTGGACACTACAGTACATTAACACTGACTGACTGACTGACTGGACACTACAGCACATTAACACTGACTGACTGACAGGACACTACAGCACATTAACACTGACTGACTGGACACTACAGCACATTAACACTGACTGACTGACTGACTGGACACTACAGCACATTAACACTGACTGACTGGACACTACAGCACATTAACACCGACTGACTGACTGGACACTACAGTACATTAACACTGACTGACTGGACACTACAGCACATTAACACTGACTGACTGACTGGACACTACAGCACATTAACACTGACTGACTGACTGGACACTACAGCACATTAACACTGACTGACTGGACACTACAGTACATTAACACTGACTGACTGACTGGACACTACAGCACATTAACACTGACTGACTGGACACTACAGCACATTAACACTGACTGACTGGACACTACAGTACATTAACACTGACTGACTGACTGGTCACTACAGCACATTAACACTGACTGACTGGACACTACAGCACATTAACACTGACTGACTGACTGGACACTACAGCACATTAACACTGACTGACTGACTGGACACTACAGCACATTAACACTGACTGACTGACTGGACACTACATTACATTAACACTGACTGACTGGACACTACAGCACATTAACACTGACTGACTGACTGGACACTACAGCACATTCACACTGACTGACTGACTGGACACTACAGTACATTAACACTGACTGACTGGACACTACAGCACATAAACACCGACTAACTGGACACTACAGCACATTAACACTGACTGACTGACTGGACACTACAGGACATTCACACTGACTGACTGACTGGACACTACAGTACATTAACACTGACTGACTGGACACTACAGCACATAAACACCGACTAACTGGACACTACAGCACATTAACACTGACTGACTGGACACTACAGCACATTAACACTGACTGACTGACTGGCCACTACAGTACATTAACACTGACTGACTGGACACTACAGCACATTAACACTGACTGACTGGACACTACAGTACATTAACACTGACTGACTGGACACTACAGCACATTAACACTGACTGACTGGACACTACAGTACATTAACACTGACTGACTGAATGGACAGTACAGCACATTGACACTGACTGACTGACAGGACACTACAGTACATTAAAACTGACTGACTGGACACTACAGTACATTAACAATGACTGTAGACTGGACACTACAGCACATTAACACTGACTGACTGGCTGGACATTACAGTACATTAAAACTGACTGACTGGACACTACAGTACATTAACACTGACTGACTGGACACTACAGTACATTAACACTGACTGACTGACTGGACACTACAGTACATTAACACTGACTGACTGACTGGACACTACAGCACATTAACAATGACTGTAGACTGGACACTACAGCACATTAACAATGACTGTAGACTGGACACTACAGCACATTAACACTGACTGACTGGCTGGACACTACAGTACATTAAAACTGAAACTGACTGAACACTACAGCACATTAACACTGACTGACTGGACACTACAGGACATTAACACTGACTGACTGACTACACATTACAGTACATTAACACTGACTGACTGACTGGACACTACAGCACATTAACACTGACTGACTGACTGGACACTACAGCACATTAACACTGACTGACTGACTGGACACTACAGTACATTAACACTGACTGACTGACTGACTGGACACTACAGCACATTAACACTGACTGACTGGACACTACAGCACATTAACACTGACTGACTGACTGACTGGACACTACAGCACATTAACACTGACTGACTGGACACTACAGCACATTAACACCGACTGACTGACTGGACACTACAGTACATTAACACTGACTGACTGGACACTACAGCACATTAACACTGACTGACTGACTGGACACTACAGCACATTAACACTGACTGACTGACTGGACACTACAGCACATTAACACTGACTGACTGGACACTACAGTACATTAACACTGACTGACTGACTGGACACTACAGCACATTAACACTGACTGACTGGACACTACAGCACATTAACACTGACTGACTGGACACTACAGTACATTAACACTGACTGACTGACTGGACACTACAGCACATTAACACTGACTGACTGGACACTACAGCACATTAACACTGACTGACTGACTGGACACTACAGCACATTAACACTGACTGACTGGACACTACAGCACATTAACACTGACTGACTGACTGGACACTACAGCACATTAACACTGACTGACTGACTGGACACTACAGCACATTAACACTGACTGACTGACTGACTGGACACTACAGCACATTAACACTGACTGACTGGACACTACAGTACATTAACACTGACTGACTGACTGGTCACTACAGCACATTAACACTGACTGACTGGACACTACAGCACATTAACACTGACTGACTGACTGGACACTACAGCACATTAACACTGACTGACTGACTGGACACTACAGCACATTAACACTGACTGACTGACTGGACACTACATTACATTAACACTGACTGACTGGACACTACAGCACATTAACACTGACTGACTGACTGGACACTACAGCACATTCACACTGACTGACTGACTGGACACTACAGTACATTAACACTGACTGACTGGACACTACAGCACATAAACACCGACTAACTGGACACTACAGCACATTAACACTGACCGACTAACTGGACACTACAGCACATTAACACTGACTGACTGGACACTACAGCACATTAACACTGACTGACTGACTGGACACTACAGTACATTAACACTGACTGACTGGACACTACAGTACATTAACACTGACTGACTGGACACTACAGCACATTAACACTGACTGACTGGACACTACAGTACATTAACACTGACTGACTGAATGGACAGTACAGCACATTGACACTGACTGACTGACAGGACACTACAGTACATTAAAACTGACTGACTGACTGGACACTACAGTACATTAACACTGACTGACTGACTGGACACTACAGCACATTAACAATGACTGTAGACTGGACACTACAGCACATTAACAATGACTGTAGACTGGACACTACAGCACATTAACACTGACTGACTGGCTGGACACTACAGTACATTAAAACTGAAACTGACTGAACACTACAGCACATTAACACTGACTGACTGGACACTACAGGACATTAACACTGACTGACTGACTACACATTACAGTACATTAACACTGACTGACTGACTGGACACTACAGCACATTAACACAGACTGACTGACTGGACACTACAGCACATTAACACTGACTGACTGACTGGACACTACAGTACATTAACACTGACTGACTGGACACTACAGCACATTAACACTGACTGACTGACTGACTGGACACTACAGTACATTAAAACTGACTGACTGGACACTACAGCACATTAACACTGACTGACTGACTGGACACTACAGCACATTAACACTGACTGACTGACTGGACACTACAGTACATTAAAACTGACTGACTGGACACTACAGCACATTAACACTGACTGACTGGACACTACAGCACATTAACACTGACTGACTGGACACTACAGCACATTAACACTGACTGACTGGCTGGACACTACAGTACATTAACACTGACTGACTGACTGGACACTACAGCACATTAACAATGACTGTAGACTGGACACTACAGCACATTAACACTGACTGACTGGCTGGACGCTACAGTACATTAAAACTGACTGACTGGACACTACAGCACATTAACACTGGCTGACTGGACACTACAGCACATTAACACTGACTGACTGGACACTACAGCACATTAACACTGACTGACTGGACACTCCAGCACATTAACACCGACTGACTGACTGGACACTACAGCACATTAACACTGACTGACTGGACACTACAGCACATTAACACCGACTGACTGACTGGACACTACAGTACATTAACACTGACTGACTGGACACTACAGCACATTAACACTGACTGACTGACTGGACACTACAGCACATTAACACTGACTGACTGACTGGACACTACAGCACATTAACACTGACTGACTGGACACTACAGTACATTAACACTGACTGACTGACTGGACACTACAGCACATTAACACTGACTGACTGGACACTACAGCACATTAACACTGACTGACTGGACACTACAGTACATTAACACTGACTGACTGACTGGACACTACAGCACATTAACACTGACTGACTGACTGGACACTACAGCACATTAACACTGACTGACTGACTGGACACTACAGTACATTAACACTGACTGACTGACTGGACACTACAGCACATTAACACTGACTGACTGGACACTACAGCACATTAACACTGACTGACTGACTGGACACTACAGCACATTAACACTGACTGACTGACTGGACACTACAGCACATTAACACTGACTGACTGACTGACTGGACACTACAGCACATTAACACTGACTGACTGGACACTACAGCACATTAACACTGACTGACTGGACACTACAGCACATTAACACTGACTGACTGACTGGACACTACAGCACATTAACACTGACTGACTGACTGGACACTACATTACATTAACACTGACTGACTGGACACTACAGCACATTAACACTGACTGACTGACTGGACACTACAGCACATTAACACTGACTGACTGACTGGACACTACAGTACATTAACACTGACTGACTGGACACTACAGCACATAAACACCGACTAACTGGACACTACAGCACATTAACACTGACTGACTGACTGGACACTACAGCACATAAACACCGACTAACTGGACACTACAGCACATTAACACTGACTGACTGACTGGACACTACATCACATTAAACTGACTGACTGGACACTACAGCACATTAACACTGACTGACTGGACACTACAGTACATTAACACTGACTGACTGACTGGACACTACAGCACATTAACACTGACTGACTGACTGACTGGAAACTACAGCACATTAACACTGACTGACTGACTGGACACTACATCACATTAAACTGACTGACTGGACACTACAGCACATTAACACTGACTGACTGGACACTACAGTACATTAACACTGACTGACTGGACACTACAGCACATTAACACTGACTGACTGACTGGACACTACAGCACATTAACACTGACTGACTGGACACTACAGTACATTAACACTGACTGACTGGACACTACAGCACATTAACACTGACTGACTGACTGGACACTACAGTACATTAACACTGACTGACTGACTGGACACTACAGCACATTAACACTGACTGACTGGACACTACAGCACATTAACACTGACTGACTGACTGGACACTACAGCACATTAACACTGACTGACTGGACACTACAGCACATTAACACTGACTGACTGACTGGACACTACAGCACATTAACACTGACTGACTGGACACTACAGCACATTAACACTGACTGACTGACTGGACACTACAGTACATTAACACTGACTGACTGACTGGACACTACAGCACATTAACACTGACTGACTGGACACTACAGCACATTAACACTGACTGACTGACTGGACACTACAGCACATTAACACTGACTGACTGGACAATACAGTACATTAACACTGACTGACTGGACACTACAGCACATTAACACTGACTGACTGACTGGACACTATAGTACATTAACACTGACTGACTGGACACTACAGCACATTAACACTGACTGACTGGACACTACAGTACATTAACACTGACTGACTGGACACTACAGCACATTAACACTGACTGACTGACTGGACACTACAGTACATTAACACTGACTGACTGGACACTACAGCACATTAACACTGACTGACTGGACACTACAGCACATTAACACTGACTGACTGACTGGACACTACAGCACATTAACACTGACTGACTGGACACTACAGCACATTAACACTGACTGACTGACTGGACACTACAGCACATTAACACTGACTGACTGGACACTACAGCACATTAATACTGACTGACTGACTGGACACTACAGCACATTAACACTGACTGACTGACTGGACACTACAGCACATTAACACTGACTGACTGGACACTACAGCACATTAACACTGACTGACTGACTGGACACTACAGCACATTAACACTGACTGACTGGACACTACAGTACATTAACACTGACTGACTGGACACTACAGCACATTAACACTGACTGACTGACTGGACACTACAGCACATTAACACTGACTGACTGACTGGACACTACAGCACATTAACACTGACTGACTGGACACTACAGCACATTAACACTGACTGACTGACTGGACACTACAGTACATTAACACTGACTGACTGACTGGACACTACAGCACATTAACACTGACTGACTGACTGGACACTACAGCACATTAACACTGACTGACTGGACACTACAGCACATTAACACTGACTGACTGACTACACATTACAGCACATTAACACTGACTGACTGACTGGACACTACAGCACATTAACACTGACTGACTGGACACTACAGCACATTAATACTGACTGACTGACTGGACACTACAGCACATTAACACTGACTGACTGACTGGACACTACAGCACATTAACACTGACTGACTGGACACTACAGCACATTAACACTGACTGACTGACTGGACACTACAGCACATTAACACTGACTGACTGGACACTACAGTACATTAACACTGACTGACTGGACACTACAGCACATTAACACTGACTGACTGACTGGACACTACAGCACATTAACACTGACTGACTGACTGGACACTACAGCACATTAACACTGACTGACTGGACACTACAGCACATTAACACTGACTGACTGACTGGACACTACAGTACATTAACACTGACTGACTGACTGGACACTACAGCACATTAACACTGACTGACTGACTGGACACTACAGCACATTAACACTGACTGACTGGACACTACAGCACATTAACACTGACTGACTGACTACACATTACAGCACATTAACACTGACTGACTGACTGGACACTACAGCACATTAACACTGACTGACTGGACACTACAGCACATTAATACTGACTGACTGACTGGACACTACAGCACATTAACACTGACTGACTGACTGGACACTACAGCACATTAACACTGACTGACTGGACACTACAGCACATTAACACTGACTGACTGACTGGACACTACAGCACATTAACACTGACTGACTGGACACTACAGTACATTAACACTGACTGACTGGACACTACAGCACATTAACACTGACTGACTGACTGGACACTACAGCACATTAACACTGACTGACTGACTGGACACTACAGCACATTAACACTGACTGACTGGACACTACAGCACATTAACACTGACTGACTGACTGGACACTACAGTACATTAACACTGACTGACTGACTGGACACTACAGCACATTAACACTGACTGACTGACTGGACACTACAGCACATTAACACTGACTGACTGGACACTACAGCACATTAACACTGACTGACTGACTACACATTACAGCACATTAACACTGACTGACTGACTGGACACTACAGCACATTAACACTGACTGACTGGACACTACAGCACATTAATACTGACTGACTGACTGGACACTACAGCACATTAACACTGACTGACTGACTGGACACTACAGCACATTAACACTGACTGACTGGACACTACAGCACATTAACACTGACTGACTGACTGGACACTACAGCACATTAACACTGACTGACTGGACACTACAGTACATTAACACTGACTGACTGGACACTACAGCACATTAACACTGACTGACTGACTGGACACTACAGCACATTAACACTGACTGACTGACTGGACACTACAGCACATTAACACTGACTGACTGGACACTACAGCACATTAACACTGACTGACTGACTGGACACTACAGTACATTAACACTGACTGACTGACTGGACACTACAGCACATTAACACTGACTGACTGGACACTACAGCACATTAACACTGACTGACTGACTGACTGGACACTACAGTACATTAAAACTGACTGACTGGACACTACAGCACATTAACACTGACTGACTGACTGGACACTACAGCACATTAACACTGACTGACTGACTGGACACTACAGTACATTAAAACTGACTGACTGGACACTACAGCACATTAACACTGACTGACTGGACACTACAGCACATTAACACTGACTGACTGGACACTACAGCACATTAACACTGACTGACTGACAGGACACTACAGTACATTAAAACTGACTGACTGGACACTACAGCACATTAACACTGACTGACTGGCTGGACACTACAGTACATTAACACTGACTGACTGACTGGACACTACAGCACATTAACAATGACTGTAGACTGGACACTACAGCACATTAACACTGACTGACTGGCTGGACGCTACAGTACATTAAAACTGACTGACTGGACACTACAGCACATTAACACTGGCTGACTGGACACTACAGCACATTAACACTGACTGACTGGACACTACAGCACATTAACACTGACTGACTGGACACTCCAGCACATTAACACCGACTGACTGACTGGACACTACAGCACATTAACACTGACTGACTGGACACTACAGCACATTAACACCGACTGACTGACTGGACACTACAGTACATTAACACTGACTGACTGGACACTACAGCACATTAACACTGACTGACTGACTGGACACTACAGCACATTAACACTGACTGACTGACTGGACACTACAGCACATTAACACTGACTGACTGGACACTACAGTACATTAACACTGACTGACTGACTGGACACTACAGCACATTAACACTGACTGACTGGACACTACAGCACATTAACACTGACTGACTGGACACTACAGTACATTAACACTGACTGACTGACTGGACACTACAGCACATTAACACTGACTGACTGACTGGACACTACAGCACATTAACACTGACTGACTGGACACTACAGTACATTAACACTGACTGACTGACTGGACACTACAGCACATTAACACTGACTGACTGGACACTACAGCACATTAACACTGACTGACTGACTGGACACTACAGCACATTAACACTGACTGACTGACTGGACACTACAGCACATTAACACTGACTGACTGACTGACTGGACACTACAGCACATTAACACTGACTGACTGGACACTACAGCACATTAACACTGACTGACTGGACACTACAGCACATTAACACTGACTGACTGGACACTACAGCACATTAACACTGACTGACTGACTGGACACTACAGCACATTAACACTGACTGACTGACTGGACACTACAGCACATTAACACTGACTGACTGACTGGACACTACATTACATTAACACTGACTGACTGGACACTACAGCACATTAACACTGACTGACTGACTGGACACTACAGCACATTAACACTGACTGACTGACTGGACACTACAGTACATTAACACTGACTGACTGGACACTACAGCACATAAACACCGACTAACTGGACACTACAGCACATTAACACTGACTGACTGACTGGACACTACAGCACATAAACACCGACTAACTGGACACTACAGCACATTAACACTGACTGACTGACTGGACACCACATCACATTAAACTGACTGACTGGACACTACAGCACATTAACACTGACTGACTGGACACTACAGTACATTAACACTGACTGACTGGACACTACAGTACATTAACACTGACTGACTGACTGGACACTACAGCACATTAACACTGACTGACTGACTGGACACTACAGTACATTAACACTGACTGACTGGACACTACAGCACATTAACACCGACTAACTGGACACTACAGCACATTAACACTGACTGACTGACTGGACACTACAGCACATTAACACTGACTGACTGACTGACTGGAAACTACAGCACATTAACACTGACTGACTGACTGGACACTACATCACATTAAACTGACTGACTGGACACTACAGCACATTAACACTGACTGACTGGACACTACAGTACATTAACACTGACTGACTGGACACTACAGCACATTAACACTGACTGACTGACTGGACACTACAGCACATTAACACTGACTGACTGGACACTACAGTACATTAACACTGACTGACTGGACACTACAGCACATTAACACTGACTGACTGACTGGACACTACAGTACATTAACACTGACTGACTGACTGGACACTACAGCACATTAACACTGACTGACTGGACACTACAGCACATTAACACTGACTGACTGACTGGACACTACAGCACATTAACACTGACTGACTGGACACTACAGCACATTAACACTGACTGACTGACTGGACACTACAGCACATTAACACTGACTGACTGGACACTACAGCACATTAACACTGACTGACTGACTGGACACTACAGTACATTAACACTGACTGACTGACTGGACACTACAGCACATTAACACTGACTGACTGGACACTACAGCACATTAACACTGACTGACTGACTGGACACTACAGCACATTAACACTGACTGACTGGACAATACAGTACATTAACACTGACTGACTGGACACTACAGCACATTAACACTGACTGACTGACTGGACACTACAGTACATTAACACTGACTGACTGGACACTACAGCACATTAACACTGACTGACTGGACACTACAGTACATTAACACTGACTGACTGAACACTACAGCACATTAACACTGACTGACTGACTGGACACTACAGTACATTAACACTGACTGACTGGACACTACAGCACATTAACACTGACTGACTGGACACTACAGCACATTAACACTGACTGACTGACTGGACACTACAGCACATTAACACTGACTGACTGGACACTACAGCACATTAACACTGACTGACTGACTGGACACTACAGCACATTAACACTGACTGACTGGACACTACAGCACATTAATACTGACTGACTGACTGGACACTACAGCACATTAACACTGACTGACTGACTGGACACTACAGCACATTAACACTGACTGACTGGACACTACAGCACATTAACACTGACTGACTGACTGGACACTACAGCACATTAACACTGACTGACTGGACACTACAGTACATTAACACTGACTGACTGGACACTACAGCACATTAACACTGACTGACTGACTGGACACTACAGCACATTAACACTGACTGACTGACTGGACACTACAGCACATTAACACTGACTGACTGGACACTACAGCACATTAACACTGACTGACTGACTGGACACTACAGTACATTAACACTGACTGACTGACTGGACACTACAGCACATTAACACTGACTGACTGACTGGACACTACAGCACATTAACACTGACTGACTGGACACTACAGCACATTAACACTGACTGACTGACTGGACACTACAGCACATTAACACTGACTGACTGGACACTACAGTACATTAACACTGACTGACTGGACACTACAGCACATTAACACTGACTGACTGACTGGACACTACAGTACATTAACACTGACTGACTGGACACTACAGCACATTAACACTGACTGACTGACTGGACACTACAGCACATTAACACTGACTGACTGACTGGACACTACAGCACATTAACACTGACTGACTGACTGGACACTACAGCACATTAACACTGACTGACTGGACACTACAGTACATTAACACTGACTGACTGACTGGACACTACAGCACATTAACACTGACTGACTGGACACTACAGTACATTAACACTGACTGACTGGACACTACAGTACATTAACACTGACTGACTGACTGGACACTACAGCACATTAACACTGACTGACTGGACACTACAGTACATTAACACTGACTGACTGACTGGACACTACAGCACATTAACACTGACTGACTGGACACTACAGTACATTAACACTGACTGACTGGACACTACAGTACATTAACACTGACTGACTGACTGGACACTACAGCACATTAACACTGACTGACTGGACACTACAGTACATTAACACTGACTGACTGGACACTACAGCACATTAACACTGACTGACTGACTGGACACTACAGCACATTAACAATGACTGACTGGACACTACAGCACATTAACACTGACTGACTGGACACTACAGTACATTAACACTGACTGACTGACTGGACACTACAGTACATTAACACTGACTGACTGACTGGACATTACAGCACATTAACACTGACTGACTGGACACTACAGTACATTAACACTGACTGACTGGACACTACAGCACATTAACACTGACTGACTGACTGGACACTACAGCACATTAACACTGACTGACTGGACACTACAGTACATTAACACTGACTGACTGGACACTACAGCACATTAACACTGACTGACTGACTGGACACTACAGCACATTAACAATGACTGACTGGACACTACAGCACATTAACACTGACTGACTGGACACTACAGTACATTAACACTGACTGACTGACTGGACACTACAGTACATTAACACTGACTGACTGACTGGACACTACAGTACATTAACACTGACTGACTGACTGGACACTACAGCACATTAACACTGACTGACTGGACACTACAGTACATTAACACTGACTGACTGACTGGACACTACAGTACATTAACACTGACTGACTGGACACTACAGTACATTAACACTGACTGACTGGACACTACAGCACATTAACACTGACTGACTGACTGGACACTACAGCACATTAACACTGACTGACTGGACACTACAGTACATTAACACTGACTGACTGGACACTACAGCACATTAACACTGACTGACTGACTGGACACTACAGCACATTAACAATGACTGACTGGACACTACAGCACATTAACACTGACTGACTGGACACTACAGCACATTAACACTGACTGACTGGACACTACAGCACATTAACACTGACTGACTGGACACTACAGTACATTAACACTGACTGACTGACTGGACACTACAGTACATTAACACTGACTGACTGACTGGACACTACAGCACATTAACACTGACTGACTGGACACTACAGTACATTAACACTGACTGACTGACTGGACACTACAGCACATTAACACTGACTGACTGACTGGACACTACAGTACATTAACACTGACTGACTGGACACTACAGCACATTAACACTGACTGACTGACTGGACACTACAGCACATTAACACTGACTGACTGACTGGACACTACAGCACATTAACACTGACTGACTGGACACTACAGTACATTAACACTGACTGACTGGACACTACAGCACATTAACAC
Organism: Amia ocellicauda; assembly: GCF_036373705.1. NCBI lineage: Eukaryota > Metazoa > Chordata > Actinopteri > Amiiformes > Amiidae > Amia > Amia ocellicauda. The sequence continues at coordinate 62,777,253 of NC_089850.1, forward strand.
TGACTGACTGACTGGACACTACAGCACATTAACAATGACTGACTGGACACTACAGCACATTAACACTGACTGACTGGACACTACAGTACATTAACACTGACTGACTGACTGGACACTACAGTACATTAACACTGACTGACTGGACACTACAGCACATTAACACTGACTGACTGACTGGACACTACAGCACATTAACAATGACTGACTGGACACTACAGCACATTAACACTGACTGACTGGACACTACAGTACATTAACACTGACTGACTGACTGGACACTACAGTACATTAACACTGACTGACTGACTAGACACTACAGCACATTAACACTGACTGACTGGACACTACAGTACATTAACACTGACTGACTGGACACTACAGTACATTAACACTGACTGACTGACTGGACACTACAGCACATTAACACTGACTGACTGGACACTACAGTACATTAACACTGACTGACTGACTGGACACTACAGCACATTAACACTGACTGACTGGACACTACAGTACATTAACACTGACTGACTGGACACTACAGCACATTAACACTGACTGACTGGACACTACAGTACATTAACACTGACTGACTGACTGGACACTACAGCACATTAACACTGACTGACTGGACACTACAGTACATTAACACTGACTGACTGACTGGACACTACAGCACATTAACACTGACTGACTGGACACTACAGTACATTAACACTGACTGACTGGACACTACAGTACATTAACACTGACTGACTGACTGGACACTACAGCACATTAACACTGACTGACTGGACACTACAGTACATTAACACTGACTGACTGGACACTACAGTACATTAACACTGACTGACTGACTGGACACTACAGCACATTAACACTGACTGACTGGACACTACAGTACATTAACACTGACTGACTGGACACTACAGCACATTAACACTGACTGACTGACTGGACACTACAGCACATTAACACTGACTGACTGGACACTACAGTACATTAACACTGACTGACTGGACACTACAGCACATTAACACTGACTGACTGACTGGACACTACAGCACATTAACACTGACTGACTGGACACTACAGCACATTAACACTGACTGACTGACTGGACACTACAGCACATTAACACTGACTGACTGGACACTACAGTACATTAACACTGACTGACTGGACACTACAGCACATTAACACTGACTGACTGACTGGACACTACAGCACATTAACACTGACTGACTGACTGGACACTACAGCACATTAACACTGACTGACTGGACACTACAGCACATTAACACTGACTGACTGACTGGACACTACAGTACATTAACACTGACTGACTGACTGGACACTACAGCACATTAACACTGACTGACTGACTGGACACTACAGCACATTAACACTGACTGACTGGACACTACAGCACATTAACACTGACTGACTGACTGGACACTACAGCACATTAACACTGACTGACTGGACACTACAGTACATTAACACTGACTGACTGGACACTACAGCACATTAACACTGACTGACTGACTGGACACTACAGTACATTAACACTGACTGACTGGACACTACAGCACATTAACACTGACTGACTGACTGGACACTACAGCACATTAACACTGACTGACTGACTGGACACTACAGCACATTAACACTGACTGACTGGACACTACAGTACATTAACACTGACTGACTGACTGGACACTACAGCACATTAACACTGACTGACTGGACACTACAGTACATTAACACTGACTGACTGGACACTACAGTACATTAACACTGACTGACTGACTGGACACTACAGCACATTAACACTGACTGACTGGACACTACAGTACATTAACACTGACTGACTGACTGGACACTACAGCACATTAACACTGACTGACTGGACACTACAGTACATTAACGACTGACTGACTGGACACTACAGTACATTAACACTGACTGACTGACTGGACACTACAGCACATTAACACTGACTGACTGGACACTACAGTACATTAACACTGACTGACTGGACACTACAGCACATTAACACTGACTGACTGACTGGACACTACAGCACATTAACACTGACTGACTGGACACTACAGCACATTAACACTGACTGACTGGACACTACAGTACATTAACACTGACTGACTGACTGGACACTACAGCACATTAACACTGACTGACTGACTGGACACTACAGTACATTAACACTGACTGACTGACTGGACACTACAGCACATTAACACTGACTGACTGGACACTACAGTACATTAACACTGACTGACTGGACACTACAGCACATTAACACTGACTGACTGACTGGACACTACAGCACATTAACACTGACTGACTGGACACTACAGTACATTAACACTGACTGACTGGACACTACAGCACATTAACACTGACTGACTGACTGGACACTACAGCACATTAACACTGACTGACTGGACACTACAGTACATTAACACTGACTGACTGACTGGACACTACAGTACATTAACACTGACTGACTGACTGGACACTACAGTACATTAACACTGACTGACTGACTGGACACTACAGCACATTAACACTGACTGACTGACTGGACACTACAGTACATTAACACTGACTGACTGACTGGACACTACAGCACATTAACACTGACTGACTGGACACTACAGTACATTAACACTGACTGACTGGACACTACAGCACATTAACACTGACTGACTGACTGGACACTACAGCACATTAACACTGACTGACTGGACACTACAGTACATTAACACTGACTGACTGGACACTACAGCACATTAACACTGACTGACTGACTGGACACTACAGCACATTAACAATGACTGACTGGACACTACAGCACATTAACACTGACTGACTGACTGGACACTACAGCACATTAACACTGACTGACTGGACACTACAGCACATTAACACTGACTGACTGACTGGACACTACAGTACATTAACACTGACTGACTGACTGGACACTACAGCACATTAACACTGACTGACTGACTGGACACTACAGTACATTAACACTGACTGACTGGACACTACAGCACATTAACACTGACTGACTGACTGGACACTACAGCACATTAACACTGACTGACTGACTGGACACTACAGCACATTAACACTGACTGACTGGACACTACAGTACATTAACACTGACTGACTGACTGGACACTACAGTACATTAACACTGACTGACTGACTGGACACTACAGCACATTAACACTGACTGACTGGACACTACAGTACATTAACACTGACTGACTGACTGACACTACAGCACATTAACACTGACTGACTGACTGGACACTACAGTACATTAACACTGACTGACTGGACACTACAGCACATTAACACTGACTGACTGACTGGACACTACAGCACATTAACACTGACTGACTGACTGGACACTACAGCACATTAACACTGACTGACTGGACACTACAGTACATTAACACTGACTGACTGGACACTACAGCACATTAACACTGACTGACTGACTGGACACTACAGCACATTAACACTGACTGACTGGACACTACAGTACATTAACACTGACTGACTGACTGGACACTACAGTACATTAACACTGACTGACTGACTGGACACTACAGTACATTAACACTGACTGACTGGACACTACAGTACATTAACACTGACTGACTGACTGGACACTACAGTACATTAACACTGACTGACTGGACACTACAGCACATTAACACTGACTGACTGACTGGACACTACAGCACATTAACACTGACTGACTGGACACTACAGTACATTAACACTGACTGACTGGACACTACAGTACATTAACACTGACTGACTGGACACTACAGCACATTAACACTGACTGACTGGACACTACAGTACATTAACACTGACTGACTGGACACTACAGTACATTAACACTGACTGACTGACTGGACACTACAGCACATTAACACTGACTGACTGGACACTACAGTACATTAACACTGACTGACTGGACACTACAGTACATTAACACTGACTGACTGACTGGACACTACAGCACATTAACACTGACTGACTGGACACTACAGTACATTAACACTGACTGACTGGACACTACAGCACATTAACACTGACTGA